>NC_135231.1:10032636-10230136 GCF_052324685.1 Brachyhypopomus gauderio | reverse complement strand
GCACTTCAATCTTGTAGATGGTCTATGGCTCTACATCAATATGCAGAATTGTTTACACTGTCAACTCAACAATTAACCACATTCTGTATTAATGTGTCATCTGATTTCTAAGTATTCCATGATTTGCCAAACATTCGTCGCATTTCCTGGGGGAAGATGGTATTTCTGACTTAAATATAGACTAACCAGGCCTGTGTGCAGGGAACTGACTGAAGTCAGGCACACACACACACACACACACACACACACACACACACACACACACACACACACACACACACACACACACACACACACACACACACACACACACACACACACACACACAGAATTGTGACATCTCCTGGCAGAAATAAACAGAGATGAACCTTCAGTGCAGTCTTACATCTGTGAGGCAGAGGAATGAAGTCAAATGTTGAAGAGGGCAAGCAGACTGAAAAATGAACTCTGTGATGCACGTTCAGTCTGGGACGCCATTTCGAAGTGAATACTGAAACCAAATAACTGTTTCCAGGTCAGCCCTAAAATCCAGGTTGCAAGGTCAGAACTTAGGTCTACAGGAGTCACTGATGGCCGCAGAACTGTTGGCCCTGACGGCCTGCCACGAGGACACGTCGGCGTGATCGCACATGTGACCCGCGTGGGCGCACGTGGGGAGGCGAGGGTCCCGGTGTGCACGTCTGGGGCTCACGTCTCTGTCCCGGCACGATCAGTGCCTGCCATCGACTGTGATGGGTGGCCGAAATGATGTTTACATCTACTTGATAACTCATCAAAAAGTGTGTGTGTGTGTGTGTGTGTGTGTGTGTGTGTGTGTGTGTGTGTGTCTCGCTTGAGGAAAACTGATTATAAATGTCAGTGATTAAACATAGCAGGGTGGGAGCGGTGTGTGTGTGTGTGTGTGTGTGTGTGTGTGTGTGTGTGTGTGTTGGGGAGATCAATGCTTAAAAACAGTACATGTAAAAACAGTGCAGTTAGTAATTTAATATTTTTTGGGGACACTAGATTAGAAATGTGTGTGGTTATAGTAAAGAATGGCAATTTTCACATGGTAATTGTTTATCTGGCCTAGCTAACCCACTTTATTCAATACACAAATCTGCTTCTGACTGCTCTAAACTAACTAAAAAGTACCTCTCTCTCTCAATTTCTTTCTGTGTGTGTGTGTGTGTGTGTGTATATATGTGTTGTGAGTGTGTCTATCCACATAGAGAGAGACCTGCAGTCACCACACAGACAGACCTGTAGTCACCACACAGACCTGCAGTGGGTTTAGAGTTGCAGGAGAGGACGGAGGTGTATTGTGTAATATGAAATCAATACGAGTGAGTGGAATGTGAAAACACACACAAACACACAAGTGGGCAGAACAGAGTGTACAAACATATGTACAAAACATTCTCTCTCTCTCTCTCTCTCTCTCTCACACACACACACACACACACACACACACACACACACACACACACACGCGCGTGCGCGCGCGCAGGGGGTAAAATGCACACCAATATGTTTTAATTACCACTCAAGTGCCTGGCATTTCTTTTTGTTTAATTACAGAGCTACCACCATGACCTAAGGCCTCCTGAGCAGCTAGATAAAGCAGGCATTACCTCCCTGTGCCTACCATAAAACGCCATAAAGACGGCCCAGAACAGCATCTCTGTTCCGTCACACGAGCACGCTTTCGAGATAATTCCTCCGACAACAACCTCTTTCAGCTGTTTATGTGCGTTTATCTATAAGTGCACACTACGCCCATGAGAAGCCATGCAGCCATCGCCGTCTTCAGAGCGCGAGGGCGAAAACACTCAGCAGACGCCCGTCAGGATATGAGCCGTGGATTAAGTGCAGAGCATCAGTGAAATCTCTTCACACGTCATACAACATGCCGACCCAAGGGGGCTTCAGTTTGGACAGGATCTTGGGGCAGAGGACCAACATAATTTGCTATATAATACGATAGAACCCACAGCATCCAAGTCAGGTACTTGTCTGTACTGAGAAATAATTGGGTGGCAATAATGCGCTTGTGCACTTGACATATTGCCGTAATTGCCACATTCTCGCTAGAGTTCTAAAGTCACAGCCCCCCACACCCACAAAAAAACTCCGTTTCCCACAGTGCATTTCCATTTCCACAGTCACAGTAGTGCAGAGAAACTAATGATGAACACAATCAGAGGCCAGAACCGGTCCAGGTCACAGCGAATGAACAAACGAGTGAATGACTCAGGAACGAACGAGTGAACGAATGCTGGTGAAGGGAAGAGACGGCGAGATGGAGGAGGGGGAGGGGCGGAGCTGTTACCTGTGGGCGGAGCCCCCACCGCTGCTGCCGGCTGGTTGGCCGGGACCGTCTCCTGGACTAGCTTCTTCTTGGCCTCCTGCACAGGATTCTCAAACTGGGTCTTCTGACTGATGTGACTGCAGGTAGACGGGAGACTTTGTAAAGGAGAAGAACGCCAAGAAACAGGCACAAGCTAACGTCACAGAAACCAGCGGCAGGCTGCTTGAACGTTCCTGCACGCCTGGCCATCACACCACTCAGGCGTCCTGGAAACTCAGTCTGAGCTGTTGGGTAACCAGCGCCCTCCTCTTCTGGGTGAGCACTGCTACGAATCATGCAAATTCATGCAAATGGTATAAACCCCTGTCAGTTTCATTAGAAACCCCACACATATTGCAAAAACGGTCACATCCTGGTTTTGTAGGGGAGAAAGCCACCTTAAGACCGACCACCTTCAAATGCTGCTTCACGTATTCTGGACAGCACACGTTGTTGCGTATCAGTTCGTTCACTGCTGCCGATTCACTGACTTTAATATTACGCTGTTAATACTTATTTAACTGTGTGGGAAAACCCCAAATCTAAACCACATGCAGCACTTTACTAGCAGAATCTGGAAAGACTTCAATATACCGTCCCATAACAGCACCGCACCATCTCCACCTAGACATTAAACACCACCGAGCTGCTCCAGTATGAGGGGGTGGATGGTCCTGTCATTACATCACGCTGTTTGAAGAGTGGGCGGAGCTCCAGAGGAAGTTAAGCTCATTAACATAATACATATGCATAAATCCATTCATGCAAATTCTTGTTTTTCACAGGGTCACAAGGATTACCGTTTCCAAAAAGGGAGGGACTCGATGTCCTGGACAAACGGACTAACATTATAACTCCGCCTGTCTGAATTAATATTCAATCATTAATCGTTTGGGATTCAATCGTTCCAAAGTTCCCACGCTGGGCAGACCGAACCTGGCGCTGACCCGGAGCTGGGCTCTCACCTTGGTAAGATTGTAACTACATGTCTGTGTATTGTGGGCGTAGTCCATGTTTGACACGTTCAGGTGTAGCGTGCAAATGTCCCCTCTGCGACACCTTCATCAACCTGTCTAGAGGTGAATGGAGGCTGCGCCGTGTATGTGGTGTGATTGTGTGCGCGTGTGATTGTGCACGTGTGTGTGTGTGTGTGTGTGTGTGTGTGTGTGTGATTGTGCTCGCCTGTGTGTTTCAAAGGTGTAAAAAGGAGAGGGGCAGTGTCACCGCTTGAAGTGTGAATCATCGTGAGCTGGCCTGCCTATTCTTCCCCATGCATATAAACAGAGGCAGAGATTGTGTGTGTGTGTGTGTGTGTGTGTGTGCGCATACAGGTATTGCTTGTGTTTGTGTTTATTTTGTGTGTGTGGGAGAGAGAGAGAGAGAGCAGAGATATAAAAGAAACGCAGACTGGTGCTGATTACCACGGTTTGCCTCTCCTGGCATTTCTGATGATGTACAGTACCACAGAGCATTCATTCAAAAACAAAGCATGTCCGGATTCAGGAACCAGGACAACCGCAGCCCCAAAAACACACTCCAGGTTCCTCTAGTGCCATGGACTACACCCAGAACACTGAGCTCTGGCCTCCTCTCGCCAGGACTCCAACTCCCACAATGCACCGAGGGGCCCAGAAGAAACCAGCCCCGTTTGTATTGGAACCCCAGTGCACAGCTGGTGCGACGGCTTTCGGCGTGAGAAAGACCCCCCCTAAACCAGCTTTCTTTGGCCCGTTTTCACTTTTCCCTTCTTTTGGACTTATTCATCAAGTCGTCCCGCATGTCTGCGGGTCCCGCGTGTGGGTTGCGGCGTGTACAGGACTTACTCCACGTAGTAGGTGCCGTACTGTGGGTCCTCAATCTTCTCCCAGCCGTAGGGCAGCTCTGCGGAGGGACAGAAAGAGCAGTCAGGCTCCGTGTCTGTGAGCGTCTGAGCCAAGGGTCAAAAGCGTTCACGTGTAGAGCACGCATGGACACGGGGGTGGACAGAGGAGAGGACAAGCTGAAAGCCAGGATCTGGACAGGAGCCCGTGGTAGACGCTCACACACACACACGCACGCATGCACGCACGCACGCACGCAGGAATTGCCTAGGCCAAATGGAGCGGTGACAAAGGCTCTCTGCTCTGGTCTTCTCTGGAGTGCCATTAGGAGAGCAGGTGGAGTCAGAGTGCCACGTGTTGCCGCTACACTCACTCCCGTATGGCTGGATTTCCTGTGAGTGCCGGCGGGCGCATCGTGTATTTGTCAGGGTGTTTGTGTCAACATGTGGTGGGTATGTTTTTGGAGAACTTTCCCAAATTGCCTGCGAGGTCCGTGAGAGGGGTGATGCGGGCGGGTGTGTGTGGGTGTGTGTGTGTGTGTGTGTGTGTGAGTGATGCCGGATGATTTCACCTCCATCCTCACACTTCTCTGGGGGTTTGGCTTTCTTAGCCAGTCGAGGGTCCAACCACGTGGTCGTCTTCGTGTTGTGACTGTAGAGAGAAGAAACGTGTTCCATCACAAACTCTTCATCAGCCGGATACACCACACGGGCTTAACAACATAAACTATACATCTACATCACAGCCAAGGTTGCTTACATAAAAACACTGCATCTTATCAGACGCTAAATAGTCAACAGCGCGGTAAAAACAGCAGCGTGCGAGGGAAAGGCCTTTCAGTAGAACCACAAGAGCCCGACGCTCGGAGTGGCGATAGCGCACAGAGGCAGACTCGCACAATCCCAGCATGCCCTGCCACGAACACGCAGACACGAAGGCTGCGCTTCTCGTGTCCCTGGGGGGCGGGCGTGTACCCGAGGACGGTCGGCGAGGGCTCAGAGGGGAGGGGCTGAGCCGGCCTGATCTACTCCACGGAGGAGATGTTTGAAGAGGGAGGTACAGAGCGTCCTCCCCAGAGCGGGAGCGAGAACGCAGGATCAGCGGTTCGGGTGCTGCTACAGCAGGTAGCTGAAGGTCACGATACGTCGTGCCCTCTCCTGCACTGCAGGCACTTCTGACCTCAAACGCTGTCGTTGGTCAAAACAAGGAGGCCAGTCACTTTCCACCACACTTCCCTAACATTACGCACCACAGAGCGGGATCTGCCACTCGGGCCAATACCTGCAGTACCATTTCAAGGAAGAACATTATTCCATTATTTGCATTAGCCCTGTGCATCATGTACAACAGGACTCAGCCTTGTGTTTGGACAGTCCCGCCCACATCTGCCCCGCTCAGCACAACGCCACAGCTAACCAGCCCTTCACACAGTTAAACAAACAACATTTTTTACAACACGTTTTTCGAATCAACCATTTACGGCCGTATCCGCATTTGTGAAGCTTACCTGTGCGAGGCTAACTCTGGCCCACGGACTGCGGCGTGTTTATTTAGCCGCTGCAAACGAGACGGTAAACAAACCCGAGGAACGGAGTATCGATGGCCGGGAATGCCACAGTGACTCAGCTAGCGCGTTTCTCTCTGCTTAACCCCCCCGCAGATAACAGGGTCTCACTGAAACCCGGGCCCGCCGCGCCGGGCCAATCCGCCACTTTTGGCCTCCGCGTGAACCTTCGGTTCTTTGTATTCTTCGACTGCGTCGGTGTGACGCACGAATTGGGCGAAGGTGGCCGCAGTTAATTAAAAGTGTGAGGAATGTTCCGGAACAACGCGGGCCTGAAGTAATGGCTGCAGTTTCAAATAAAAAAGAGCAGCATTAAACCCCCCCCACAGTACCAGGACTCTGAGGAGGAGGCAGGAGGGGAAATAGAGGAGCTGCAGCGCTCCTTCCTAACCACTGGCCGCTTGCCCGCTAATTGGCCGCTGCCATTGATATCCGCCTTTAAACCACGGTACTGCCTCGATGGCCTTCTTTCATCTTTGAGACGAACTATAAAACCTCGGCTCCTCCCGTATATTAAAATGTCACGCTAGGCAGAAGCACATGGAGCTTGGGCTCGGGCGCACTCACTCGATGAAGTAGACCATGCCCGTCTCCGTGTAGGCCATCTCCCAGCTGGCGGGCAGCGGCTCCTGGCTCTCGTCTCGGGCCGCGGTGCTCCAGGGGCGAGGGTCCACGCCGCCCGCGCCGGACTGGGCGTAGCTGGGCACCGTCCTGCGCCACTCCGCGCCCTCGCGGTGATCTGCGCCCAGCCGAGGGGTGGGGTGGGGAGGGGAGGAGAGAGAGAGGACATCAGGATGGCTGTGCATGATCTTACGGTCCAGTCAGGGAGACTCACAAAAGGTCCGCTGGTCTGACAGCACAGAGAGAGAGAGAGAGTGGGAGGGAGAGAGGGAGAGACAGATAGACAAAGACGAAACAGACAGGATTTGCATGCCAGGGCTGATCTGTAGGGAGTGTCCCAGACGGGGGCGGAGGCGACCCGTCCTTCTTTGAAGCTAGGATATAAAAAGCCTGACACCGTGAACCAGTCCAACCTGTTCGATTCATCCGTGTGTGAATGCGTTTGTGGATGTTAGTGTCTCCAGGCCTGGGTTTACCGGGCTGGGCCCTTCCCGAGCCCTGGGGACAGGTTCGTCTGCCACACATGAACCGTGTGTTCGCAAACGATCACATGACCAGACCAAACGAGAAACACGGTGCCAAGTGTTTAACCCCATATTAGATTTTGCTGACAACACGCTCCCTTTCATACACACTTCAGCAACACGTCAGAACAAACCCCTGCAGGTATTTGACCTCATTCCAACACACATTAGCTTGAGATCTGATTGATACGTTGAAGTCTGGTTGGAGTTGGCGTCCTGCCAACCATCAACACACTCAAGTGTGAGTGAGAGGACTCGGGCGCTTGGCACTTTGCCAATCCAACATCATTTCATCAGAAATCCAACAATCCTGCACTACCGTCCTGATTCCTCCGAGTTCTGCGGTTGGAGTGGAGGGCGGAGTGCCACGTGCAGCACCAACGTGACGTAGCTCAAACGTGACGTAGCACACGCACACAGGGCCATGCTCCAGTGAACTACAAGCACCGGCATACACACGGGCCCCCAGCAGGGTGGGGCCACAGCAGCACCTCCAGGTTCTTTAAGTTCCTCGGGACTTCAGAGCACCGACTTGGCCAATCCCTCTCGTGCCAGTCAGACCTGCTCCCTGGCCACACCCCCACCCTGCTCCCTGGCCACACCCCCACCCTGCTCCCTGGCCACACCCCCACCCTGTACTCTGGCCACACCCCAACCCTGCACTCTGGCCACACCCCCACCCTGTACTCTGGCCACACCCCCACCCTGTACTCTGGCCACACCCCAACCCTGCTCCCTGGCCACACCCCCACCCTGTACTCTGGCCACAACCCAACCCTGCACTCTGGCCACACCCCAACCCTGCACTCTGGCCACACCCCCACCCTGTACTCTGGCCACAACCCAACCCTGCTCCCTGGCCACACCCCCACCCTGTACTCTGGCCACAACCCAACCCTGCTCCCTGGCCACACCCCCACCCTGTACTCTGGCCACACCACACCTCCACCCTGCACTCTGGCCACACCCCCACCCTGTACTCTGGCCACACCCCAACCCTGTACTCTGGCCACAACCCCACCCTGCTCCCTGGCCACACCCCCACCCTGTACTCTGGCCACACCCCCACCCTGTACTCTGGCCACACCACACCTCCACCCTGCTCCCTGGCTACACCACCACACCTCCACCCTGTAATGCGGCCACACCCCCACACCTCCACCCTGTACTCCAGCCCACACCACCACACCTCCACCCTGCTCCCTGGCTACATCACCACACCTCCACCCTGGGCCACACCACCACACCCAGGACCCACAGATTCCTTTCGCTTCAGTTCCCCTGCAGGGCCTTGGAAGTGTGAACAATGCAGGGAGCTTCTAGGAGATCCTCACCGCTGCCAAGCATGTGCTCTAAAGGTCGGGCGTCTGCTGGTCTCCTCCAGCCCAGGATGCCACATGATCCATCACCAGCAAAGCTGGCAATTGTGGCACGAGACACATTTTCATAACAATAGAGCGGGCATGAAGCTAATGCTGTTTTAATGTCAGTGTCATTAGAGCTGTAATGAAAGACTCTGCCTGTGGGCGATCCATGCAACTGGCAGAGGCTTCTTCTTTCTTTTTTTTTTTTTAAGATTTTCACTCAGGAAGTCATCAGTAGCTATTGAAGGGATAACCCCCCCCCCCCCCCCCCCCCCACACCACCCAAAAAATAAAGGGGAGAGGAAGGACAGAAATAATGAAGGCTTTTAATTCTGTGGGTGCCCGTGAAAACCGATCACATCAAAAGCCAAGTGACGCTTCTCTGCCTCGTGTCTGCTCTGCCTCGTTCAGTCCTCCACGCCACACCCACCCGCGTGATGCACGCGCCCCCCTCCCCTTTTTGATGCAGGGGAAAAGAAATTCCACCCATGGCGGCAGGAACCACCCCTAAATCTGCCTCTCTCCGAGCCGAGCCAACTTCCGCCTCTTCTTCGGAGAGTTCCCGCTGCACTCCCCGAGTCGGCGGCGTAAATCACCTGCTCCACCAGCCACGCTCGACGCCCGTCCAAGATGAAGCGGCGTCTGAGGCCAGAGGTGTGACGTCCCTCGCTAAATATCACACGGCACCTTTGGCCTACCAAATAAGCCCCGCTGGATATTCATCTGTAAATATTTACCGGTGTAGATCGGCCTTATTTAGAGCTGACATATAGGGACAGATAAGCTCACGGTTTGTTTTTTGTTTCGTTTTTTGAAGACGGGGGTGATGGAGAGATAGATACAGACAGAGGGATAAAAAAGACAGGAGCCAGAGTTAAGAGGCCGCGCTTGAGAAAACCTAGACAGATGTGACATTTGTTATCTCTAGGAAAACTGTCACTACGCTGAACACTTATTGCCATGAACTAAGCAATAAAACCGTTACATGGGCTTTGATCAGTATGGAATATCAGCAAAAAGAAGTGGAAGATAACACACTGTTAAAGGACCAAGCGTTAATGGGCCGGTATCTCACTCCCCGTGTACCACACAGACACCTCGGCCCGGTATTATCTGTACAGGCAGACACGCAGAGGGTCCACACTCCTGCCGGGAATAGGCACACTATGGTTTGCCATCTTTTCTACAATTTGAAGCTGACCAAAAGGCTATGGGTGGTTTCTCGGGTTGTGAGGCGGGACGTCTGACCTGCGAGCCCGTTGACGAGCACGGGCCGGTCCTCCTCTTCCTCCTCCTCGGGGGCGGCGCTGTCCTTCCTGTCCATCTTGCTGACGGAGGTGGTGCGTTTGCGCTGCACCTCGGAGTCGAAGTCCTCGTCGAACAGCACCTGGTCCACCGGGTCGGGCTGTACAGGGCTGGGCTCTGCGGGGGGTTTGGGTGTGCCGTAGTAGTTACCTGCACAGGGCGGCAAGCGACCGTGTTCAGAGTGAGATTTCAAAATGCCACGCTTCGTTATGTATGCCAAGTGTTTTCTGTTTTTTTTTGTTTCTCCCCAAATCTGGCTGTGGCTACAACGTGGACGGGGACTGGGGGGTGTAGACCAGAGCCCAGTTCGTTTGCTGTGCCCAGCGAGCCGTAATCGGATGTGTGTGTTTGGCGCTGCTACTGTTGTTCTGTAACCCCACCCAACCCCCCCCGCTCAGCGCTTCAGTGTGTCGCACCAGGCTGCATCCGCCCTGGCAGAGGGCCGCGTGGAGTCAGCAGCTCCATCTTCTTCTCCGTCTCATTTGCTGAGAACGTCGAGAGACGACAGCGTGTGGGGGGGGGGGGGGGGGGGGGGGGGGGCACCTCTGCCACGCCCCATTCTACTCCTCCGGCTGTTTCCCGCAGCTCTGGGGAGATCGGCCCAAATTACCGGGCAGCGTTATCGGCGTGAACAAGACGCTTCCGGCACTGGAGGAAGGAGAATGAGGCGCGACGCTGGCTCTCGATCTCGCACCGTCACGGGGGGACCTCGCCAGAACCGCCTCAGGTCAGCGCGGTCTCGTGGACCGGCGCCACATATTAACGCCTTAATTACTCCGCTATACTACCAGTTCATTACTCTGCTATACTCCCGGCCTCGCTGGCCGAGTTACGCCAACTCGCCCAGCATCGCCGACAGACCTGAGCCTTATCGCCGTTTTCTCAATAAACTGTCTGAGCAGAATAGCCCTTAATACATTCCTAATTGAAACGGCTAATTTGAATTAATCACACTGTTTATTGCATTTGTAATTTATATGCTTGGTTTCTAATAGCAACAAGAGATGTCAAAGGGGGGTTCAGACCTATTAATTCCCCCGTGCTCCATCTCTCTCTGGGCAGGAGACCCACGATTACACTCTCCACATGCAGGATTGTATAAGCTCATAGGATCACGTCTCGGAGTTTCCTGCATCATCCTGCTGACACAATCAGTGGATGGACATGTGTGAGACTGGAGACGTGACCGCCAATGGCCATGGGTGGATGTGTGAAGGGTGAAGTGAAAAGGTGCTTTTGAAATCCCACGGGATGCCCTACACCTGTGGGGGTGAACGGTCTGGGAGTGAATGCTGATGTGGTCACTGGGGAGGTGATGTTGGAGTGCTCTAGGGGTGAGTGCTCTAGGGGAGGGTGCTCTAGGGGGAGAGTGCTCTAGGGGGAGGGTGCTCTAGGGGGAGAGTGCTCTAGGGGGAGAGTGCTCTAGGGGGAGAGTGCTCTAGGGGGAGAGTGCTCTAGGGGAGGGTGCTCTAGGGGGAGGGTGCTCTAGGGGGAGGGTGCTCTAGGGGGAGGGTGCTCTAGGGGGAGAGTGCTCTAGGGGGAGAGTCCTCTAGGGGTGGGCGCTCTAGGGGAGGGTGCTCTAGGGGTGAGTGCTCTAGGGGGCGGGTGCTGTAGGGTCCGCCCTCGCTCACTCAGTGTCTGACTGTGGAGGGCGTGAATCTGTGACTGACTAAATCTTGCAGCCCTGTGCACTGGCATCAGTGTTGGTTATGGTAATCCTCATCACTGCTGCACGCCACAAGCATCCACATGTTCCTGAAAGGGCCTGGGAGGCTACTGAGATAGAGAAATGAAAAGTGAACTTATAGAGCTAGAAATATGGAGGAAACAATCTGAGCTCATAAACGCACTAACTCATCTCCTGAGAACAGTTACGCAACATGAAGCATTTCTGCGTTTTTCTCTCAGTCCAACTTCCAAACCACCTTTATTTCTTTTTGCATCAGTTTTCTCCCAGCACGGTTCTGTACACATCCATCACGGTGGTGCCCGCACTCTCTCTCCGTTCCGACGTGAGGAAGCGCGAGCCTTCATCTGATCACATCTTCATCATTATACCTGAACACGCCGCCACCGTGATGAGCACCATCAGTACGGCCAGAGCGCTGGCCTCCCAACCGCTAGTCACACGGCCATGATGAATCACTCATAAACACACCATTACTCACCCATGTGCATTAGTGGCTACGGGGACAGAGAGGAGAGGAGAGGAGGAGGAGGAGGAGGAGAGAAAGGGAAAAGGGGAGAGAAGGGAGAGGAAAAGAGGAAGAGAGCAGAGGAGAGGAGGGCAGAATAGAAGGAGAGAGGAGGAGAGAGGGATGGGGGGGAGGAGAAGAGGAAGAGAGGGGAGGAGAGAGAGTAGAGAGAAAAAGAGAGGAGGAGAGGAGAGGAGAAGAGGGGAGGAGAGGAGGAGAGGGGAGAGGAGAGAGGAGAGGAGAGGAGAGGAGAGAGGAGAGGAGAAGAGGGGAGGAGAGGGGGAGAGGGGAGAGGAGAGAGGAGAGGAGAGGAGAGGAGAGAGGAGAGGAGAAGAGGGGAGGAGAGGGGGAGAGGGGAGAGGGTAGAGAGAAAAGAGAAGGAGAGGAAAGAGGAGAGGAGGAACATCCACTGTGATATATAATGTCATTTGTCATGACCATGAATACAGCAGGTCAGGCCGAGCTGATAAACAATACTACCCACTGTTTATAAGTACCAGGAACTAACAGCTTGTGTGTAGTGTATAGGAACATAGACAAGACCGACCTTGGGAGAAACAAACATTGTCTGTGCGTTAAATTACTGCAGAAGGCTTTGTGTCTGCTGTTTGCACATTCATGTCTCTCCGCTAGCCTCCTGAACGAATGACTTTATAATGTGAATGAACCATAAATCCTGACTAAGAACTGCACTTGCACTGTAACGTATCGGAATAACGGAGGAGTGCTGTGCACACATCGCTCTCCTACGTTAAACGGTAAACACTCACGGCAACGAGTAAACGTTTGCACGGAGTTGTCGCAGGTTTGCATATTATGCCAGAGTTCAGCCGCGCTGTTACTGTGTGCTGCACACACTCTGACCTTGAACCTGACTGACGACCTTCACTGTGGAACTGAACACATTATATTAGCTTATGAAAGCAGAAAAGCACACTGTTCTGACCCACGCTGGCACTGTTCTGACCCACGCTGGCACTGTTCTGACCCCAGGGACAAAATTTTGATTTCATAGGTGGGGGGACACAAATGGCTTGAGAACTGGGGTGCGGGGGTTACCAAAACCGGCTTTTGAAAAAGTACAGGGGACATGTCGCCCCAGTCCCCCCCCAAATTACGTCCACGTCTGCCCCACGCTCACACAGTTCCGCCCCACTCACAAAGGGCCGCCGTGTCTGACTACTTAGAGACGTTTAAACAAAATGACTGTCGGCACTTGATTCATTCCCTCCGACAGAGAGGATGGATTTTAACACTGAATTAAGATACAGGCACTAGTTAGTCATTATTATATCACGGTGATGGCGATAAGTAAAATGGTGGTGGTGTGTCCGGATGGCTTTTGTCTTGGACCAAACTGACTTGTCCTACTGAGGCTAGAGACAGATTTAGCCTGTGTCTGTCAAAGGCTTCCATGCACCAAGACTGGGAAAATGAAGACCTGTCGATCAGGCCTTTAACGGGTTTTAACGGGGTCTAGTAGAGAGGTCACATGCTCATCAGTTGGTGTGTGGAGGGGCACGGTAGACTGTGACCTTTGACCTTGACCACAGAACTTTACTCATTGCTCTCTTGACACAAACTGGGCGCAGTGGAACAAAACGGCAGCGTTTGATCTGGCCAGCACTCCGATCTGGTATTTAGCTCGAGAGCGGTTTTTGTGGGACGCCCCGCTACAGGACGTTCCCGTGAGAGACGACAACGCCACGCTGTGTTTGATTGGCCAGCGGCAAGCAGGTTCACGCCCCCCTGGGGAAATGGACGAGGCGAGGGAGGACAGGGGACATTTGTCCACGTGTGTCCCAGTCCACCAGTCTGATGCAACACTGTGTAAGTATGAGCCTCGACCTACAGCATGATGGGGGGGGGGGGACCCGTCAGTGGCTATAAAGTGTAATCAAATAAACAAATAGGTTCGCGACATTCTAATATGTCCTTCCCAACTTTATGTGCGAGTGCTTTATGGTTCCCAGCCAAAACTCATTCATGCAGTCGTGTCTCGGGTAATTCTCGCCTGGGACTAATGAACCTCCACAATCCCGTGCTTAGCAACATGAGCTAAGCACAGGATGATATACTGGGAAGGCGTCCTTAAACTGATTTACATCCCTGACGACGGGTTCATACATCGTCCTGCGCGCGGCAGCAGCGTGCGCTGACTTTTACGGCAGGCGGCGGAGATGGACGAGGTATCGTTGGACAGAATTAGTCACTGTGAAATGATCCTTCAGGGTGAAATACCAGGAGACCAAAAAGCAACACAGATCAGTCGTGGAGATGGATGATGCCCAGTAAAAGTTGGGCACTGTGACATCCACTTTGTCCAAATTTACATTTCCCTGGAAACTTTGGTGCTTCCTACAGAAAGGGAGGCCACCTCATGACTCAGCAGGAGGTCCAGAACCAGACAGAACCAGACAGAACCAGACCCGCATGGTCCACTTAAAGGAAACAGTGGCGCAGTTTGAGGTGGTGCAGTTCTGATTCAGCAGCAGCTCATCGCCGTTTCCACCGAGGTCCCTGGCACTTCCCATGAGATCACAAAGCTATGCAGTGAACAGCCATGACCTGGACAGCCCACGGGACCCAGACGGAGACGAGCACAAAAGACCCGGCAGTCCTGGACCGTGAGACATGATGGGTCAGGGGACTGAATGTGGGCGAGGTTTGTTAGCACAAAACATGACTCAGCGTCTGTTTGAGATCATTCAATTGTGATTTAGGCACTTGTGTCTAATGGCTAACTCATAACAGAGCACAAGTTGAATGCACCGGGTTGCATGCTGGGTAGGAGGTGGACTAGTCTTCCAGCTAATGTCTAAAATAAGAGCTTCTGTCAGATATACTGTCTGCACCTGGGACAGGCTAAGGATCATGAGCACATGTGTGTGTGTGTGTGTGTGTGTGTGTGTGTGTGTTCAGCAATAAGTAACCAAACAATAAGTCCACACTGTTGACCTTTGACCCGTGGTGTTCCCACACACTCTTACGCACCATCGTAGGTTCCGCTCTCTAGTAAGAGCCCACTCTGCTCCAGCACGCCAAACTCCCCCACACTGATGAAATTATAGTCCACTCCGGGAACCTCCCCCTCCCGTGGCTGCCGCGTGGTACCTGCCAAAAACAAAGGGGTCAGAATGTCCCATTAGGTGCTGCGTGCTTTTATTTTAGCGTGTTTTATGAAGTCATCTCAAAGTGCTTCCCAGTAACACCAACATGAAAAGAAGAAGGAATGTATATTATAAAAAAAAATTGTAAATAAGCAAATAAAAAGTAATTAAATAGACAACTGGTTAATGTCCTGCTGAAAGGGAGAGACAGAGATTTTCTCATGAACAGATGATTAGAGAATGATGATCAGAAATGACATGTAGAAATGACATTCTTGAAGGGCTGAATAGATCCTGCACATAAACCGGTGCTGATGCCGTTATACAGAAACACAAAGAATTATTATGGGAGAGGAATGAAAAGATGACATACATGGAATAATGTGTACAGATACGCATTACTGTGGAGAGATATGTATAGCAACTATAACTGACATGAACAAACGATGTGCTTGACACAGGACCACCAGCTGTGAAGATATAGCCGCTAGCCACCAAACGAGGGTGGTCGATCGAGCCATGAACAATCATTCTCACGGTAGTACGTCTCACCACATACTTCATAACAGACAGAAACTACCCAAACGTCACGTTTCAGAGAATTTGTTGTGGAATGTAGCAGTGCTGGTAATACAGGAACTCGAAATCTGCACTTTTCAAAAAATGTAAACGCGGTTGCTCACTGACCAATTAAAGCAAGTATTTTGCCTCTGATAGATCTTTAATTAACAGATTAGATACAAAACAACTGGACTTGAAAACCTAATTTAATATATTGTACAAATATATTCACTGTTAAAATAATAACCATCAGTGGTATGAAAGGTTTCTTCTCCATTTCACCGTTGCCTGAAATAAACGTGATCCGCTGGGAAAGTGACGTCAGTGCACACCCTAAATCAATTACGCAATATTACCCTCGAAGTCATGAGTGACGTTGTTGGTATACAGCTGTTCTACAAGCGCAATTTCTTCATTAATAGAAAAGAAAATGGCAAAAGATTACGATTTGTTTATTGGTTTCCTCCAACACAGTTCCACGACTCAACCGGGATTGAACTGTTGCCAAGCAACACAAACATTTTCCTACCCACAAGGCTGCTGGCTGCGTTAGAGCACGTCCTTACGTCAGCGATCTTCGCACCTTGTTCATTTATTGGAATGTTTCCGTTTACTGTGCAGCCCATGAAATAAGAGTGGCTTTTGTGGCACGTGCCATTACGACGAGTTTAACTTCGTTAAGATCCTAGATAGATAACAATCATAATGTCATTCATGTAATGTTCATATAACATAATGTAATGTTATTTAGGCCTATGTAATGTTATTCCTGTAATGTAATGTCATTCAGGTAATGTTTTTTGGGTAATGTAACGTGGTTAATGAAAGTAACGTGAGACATTTAATCCATCATGGAACACCCACAAAGATTTGGCTTGGTTTGCCCACAAGGAGAGCTATGCCCACAAGAATAGCTTTAGATTTAGTACTAGATATCATTCACATAGGTATGATCATGAAAGCTCTGAGATAATGTGCACCACATATCTGGAGTCTGAAAAATCTTCATCATGAGTTTCAAAATGAGAGTAGATACCACGCTGGTATTACCCAATGGAACGATGCAAAGAAGGAATCATATCGGTCCCAATTCTGACCCCTAGAGGTCACCACAAGTATCACACCCGAAGGGGCCGCTCCTTTTCCAAAGGTTACACATTCTTTTAACTCAGTTAGATAGGGGTGGAAATCATTGACAGCTGCACCACAAAGTTCATTAACACACACACAAAATTCACACCAAGAGATTTCATACAGTTTACAGGACTTGCGGGACACAATTTAACAGCAACACATTTCCAGCACTAAAATGGTAATTTAGAAGAGTGCCAAAAGTCAGAACCTCAGGGACAACATGCTGCTTTTTCAAGGGCCCTTAAAGCAGCGACCCTAACAAATGATGGTGTAGCGCTCACAACATGGAGTGTACCACAGTGACTCTAACCACAACCCTCTACCCACAACCCCCCCTCAGCATTCTTCCACCCGCTCACTGGCCCACAGCTAAGCTCGAAAAACAAAAACAACCTCTACGTTCAGTTTTGAAGTGCACTGCTACAATTTAAGGAGGACTCACTTGTGCTGTGTGATTGGACAATTTTAAAAATCTATAACTGCCTGAGCTTAAAGTCCTATCATTGTTGGATTTCCATCATTATGATGGTGGTCTACCATTCTTCACAAATATCAACTTCTCCCTTCTTTCCTTCTGTGTGTCTATGACTCCTGACATATAAAGAATTTCAAATAAATAAATAAACTGGGTCTAGACAGGACATCGATGTCCACCCACTGCACTGAGGTCTAATAGGAAATAGTCTGTTGCCTTAGCTGAACTGTAAAATAACCTTGGCCCAATTTAAGAAAGCCATGTTTACATCCAGCTGAGCTCCATTGACTGCCAGAACACTGCTTTATGTAAGCATGCTGATTTATGAAAGTCAAGTTTTTACCACACACTTATCTAACAGAACTCTAGTGACGGGTAACACAGCCAATAAGAGTGGAGCAGTGAGTCGATTACATAAGTCTGTTTGACACACTTCTTTAGAGTGTGATGCTGATCTTAATCCAGATTCAAACCGCTCTTTGTTGAGAGCTGAAAATGGAAGCATAAAGCACAGACAGCTAATTACATTGCTCAACAGAGAGTTCGCTCTCTGCAAACACATCTGTTTATTATGGATTCTTGCACACTGAATCCAAATTCACCCATATTTTTCTTCATTATACTCATACTCCACTTATGTTGGCACACATCTGCTAAACACTGAGGAGAGATATTCCAGAGGCCAAATACAGACCAGAAGACCATCAATTGTACATCATAAGTTGTACATTTAAGAAGTAAGTTTCTACATATTTTAAGTGTAATAAGAGTCTTACTTATGAATAATACATAGTTAATGCAAAACTGGATTGCCTTGTCACTTAACCACACTCAGCAAAGCATATTCAGATTCAGAGTAAAAAGTGTTATGAGGTCCAGATTTTAGTGAAAAACGTCACATTTTGTCCTCCAGTGTGATGGTGAAACACTGAGGAGCTGTTTGAGAAAGACCGGTACTGACCCAAATGTCCACAACAGTACTGACCTAAATGACCATGGCAAACAGTACTTACCTGAATGACCACAACAGTACTGACCCGAATGACCATGGCAAACAGTACTGACACAAAAGACTGCAGCAAACAGTACTGACCCAAATGACCATGGCAAACAGTACTGACCCAAATGTCCACAACAGTATTGACCTAAATGACCATGGCAAACAGTACTTACCTGAATTACGACAACAGTACTGACCCGAATGACCATGGCAAACAGTACTGACCCAAAAGACCGCAGCAAACAGTACTGACCCAAATGACCATGGCAAACAGTACTGACCTAAATGACCACAACAGTACTGACCTAAATGACCATGGCAAACAGTACTGACCCAAACGACCACAACAAACAGTACTAAACCAAATGACCACGGCAAACAGTACTGACCTAAATGACCAAAGCAAACAGTACTGACCTGAATGACCACGCCAGTACTGACCTGAATGACCGTGGCAAAGAGTACTGACCTGAATGACCACACCAGTACTGACCTGTAGGGGAGGTAGAGCAGTTCTAAAACCTGCTGGTGTTTGGCTACTGTGAAAACATCCCAATAACTTTTCATCTGTGCACAAAAACCATCTGCAGACAGCACCAACCAAGCCCATTGCAAATTGGCCGTAACAACAAACCCTCAGAGATGTAAAGGGTCTTGTTTAGACTACCAAATCACGACTGGGGCTCTGCTTACAAAGCCATACGGAGGGCTCAAACGTACTGAAGCCTCTGACACGTTGATATTCAGCACACTTCCAGGAAAAGTGCTTTTGTTTCTGAAGCCCATGACTCCTGATGCCGCGTGTCGAATTTTAACTGTGGCATCAAAGCAGAGATGAATTTCACTGACAACTCGTCAGCCAATCTGCCAGCAAGATCTCTTCAACAAGCTCAGGCAAACTTTAAAACGTGCAACGATAAATCTTCCTGAGAAAAAGCGGTTCCCACAGAACAAACACCTGAGGAACCCCACGGCTAATTTTTACAATCTTTTGTTTTTTATCAGCACCTCAGGGCAAACAAGCTTACCGCCTGGTATAACTAATTTGATGGCCCCTGGAAGGGGGTGGGGCAAAGGGGAGGGGGTGGAGACAACTGCTGCAGAGGTATTTTAATAGGCTGTGGGTGGGGTGGGCAGAGGGGCTCAGGGTGGTGCGGGTCAGGGCTAATGTGATCCGCTCCACGGGACCGCAAACAGATGCACACCCGTGCATTTCAAAATAGTTACAGAGGTCGTATGCTGTGTTCCGTGTTCACCGAGTGTATTAGCATAGACGTGCTGATCTATCACTGTTCGTTTAAGCACTGTCTGCTGCATTACTGATCTGAATTCAGTGCTATGCATCTGTGCATCTTTGTCTAAGGACCAGTTGCTCCAAAAAAAAAAAAAAAAACAAAAAAAAAAAACTTGTGTAGTGCGAGAGGAGAGAGAGAGAGAGAAGAGAGAGAGAGTGAGAGAGAAGAGAGGCCACAATCTCTTAATGTTGGCTGAGTCATCCCTAAGTCATGTGGCCAAAGATCTAAGATGAAGGTGATGATAAGGGCTTCCAGGGCCCAGAACAGGGGGGACACCAGCCTCACGTCCAGGGCCCAGAACAGGGAGGACACCAGCCTCACATCCAGGGCCCAGAACAGGGAGGACACCAGCCTCACCTCCAGGGCCCAGAGCGGCCACAAGGCTTACGAGCTCACACAAGGCCTGATAAAGACCTTTATAAATCTGAGCCAAGAGCTGAGCTCACAGCAGACACTCGTGTCCTCCGTTCATTACACTGACGGCTTCATGCACAACGTTGAGAACATTCTCTGGGTCACCCTGCGGACACCCGAATGGGCGTACTGCACACGTGACCCCGCCCTGTTCATCAGCATGAGGAAGGAAAACAGGGTTTAATAATTAGAATGAACACTGCAACAAAGTAGCAAGCTTTAATTAAGAGTTTATGCATAATCAAGTGGCTGTGTCAACATATTCACCTCTGTTATTTAAAAACAAATGAGCGAAAGTAAACTGCCCCCAGTGTGACAGTAGCGTAGTCATCATGTCACAGTAAATAACCGATACGGCTGCCCTCGCCAGTCACTCTAAATAAGGAAGTGGTGTTTAATAGAATTAAATATCTTTTGAAAAGCAGGGGTTCCCTTCTTACACACTAGTCATACTTAAATGTCGGAAAGTTCTGGAACTAAAAGATAACCCATCCTTAGATTTTCTTCATGGGGAGGGAGGGGGTGGAATAGCGTGAGGATTAGAGATGAATGGTTATGGAGAAGGCATCAGTCTTCTTCTGGAGGAGCTTGTTTGGATACGCAGCAGGACTGGGGATTAAAGATACACAACAGCACCGAGGAGAAACTGCTGAGTTTGCTATGATTTACCGCTCAGCCCCGCAGAGTGGTGGTGCTCTCGCACACTGATGAACCAAACGGCAGACACACACTCTCCCAAAACAAGAGGCGAAGGAGCAAACAACCCGAAAGTGTCAAAAGGCGTGAAGCTCGAATACGTCAAACTGCTTGCGCGCTTTTAGATGTATAATAAATAACAGTTGATCTGATAATTGCCAGCGGTACATCAAACCACCGGCACCACCACCCACAGAGAGGACGGAGACGAGTCGAGGGGAGGCGGAGCAGAGACGGGGTGTGGATGCGGGGGGACTCACAAGGGACAGTGCGCAGGTACAGGTTGTCTCTTATCACTTGCTGGAGCTTGTGATCCAAGGAGCCCTTCTGGAACTGCAGACTGAGGTAGTGACGCAGATCCGTGTTCAGCACTTTACCTGCACAGAAGAAGCAATCAAAGCCATTGGTGTTTGACCCACAGCGCACACCTGCACACGTTTACACACAACACACATACTTAACAAAGTATCACATAATTGCTTGTACCTGTTTTTCCACAAGCTTAACGAGTGTAAAGCAAACTTGTGCAAAAGCAGACAGAACTTTTCCCTCTCTGCAGAGTAAGCTCAAATGGGCCGTGGAGTTCATTTAGAGCTGTTGCTATTGCAAATATCTGCTGGCGTGCTGACATGATGATTACATCATGTCCCAATCCGGCGAACTGATTGAGCAACGACTCTCACAGAGGCACACATGTGCCAACAGGCCGAGCTCCTATAAGAGGGACGCGTATGGTGGCACTGCTGAGATCACCGGTCAGCGGCCTGCCCCCATAAACCCGCAGACGAGCAAGCAGAAAACACACAGCCCGAAATAATGCTGATCTCATTATGCAGTGCCATGGGTTCGGGTGTGGTGTTTGGAAGTGCATAAGCTGAGCAAAGCATTGTGGGAGGGGCCCTTGAAGTGTCCTTTTGTGGGAAAATATGAAAATGTGATTTTGTGATCGGTGTGATGTTCCTAGCAAACACACTTTAGAAGCAATGAACAGACACAGACCTGTGAGTTCTCCAGAGTAACATGTGACCCCAATCACTAGCACAAGCTACCATGGGAAAACGCACAAGCTGTCAAAAGAGCGTTGTGTGTTAATATTCCAGCGTGCCACACACGCCGAGATACTTGGATACAGACCTCGATGGAGGAACCCGTGAAGGCTCCCTGTTTGTGTTTACTTTTTGAACCCTGAGAAACGGAGCCGGAGCGTTAAAGGCAAATACGGGCGGCGCTGTTGTGACATCACTCGGCTCATTTTTAAAGAGGAACAATCAAAACAAGCCACTCTGAAAAGTAGCGTCTCCTCCCCCACGGGGGGATTAGAAAGACCGCCCACTGTGACTACTGATTAGGCTCGTTCCATTGGCTGACTGAGACTCATACTAATGTGATCTCGCACCGTCCTCCAGAGACCCCGCGTTCTGATTTAATGTTAAAGTATTAATTATCCTCCTATTAATGTTTAACATGAATCTACGAGGACTCTGCTTACGTCTCTGCGCTCTCAACAGATCTTGAGTGAAATATAAAGTGAAAGATGATTCATTCCATGATTCATTCAGGGATTTGGGGAATATCTACGTCTGGTGTGGACGGTTCCAAGAGGCCGGCCGCCTAAGTAGATGGCCCACTAAAGGAATTCTGAATGGGAGTGTCTAGTGCACTAACACAGACATCAATTACGGCATTAGTCCTGCCCACAACTTGCATGTCATAATCTAAACGTCATTTCACGCTGGGCGGTGATCTGAACAGTATCTCAAGGCTATGCTTTAGGAAGACTGCACAGAAGCGGTGTGGCCTTGAGTGACAGAACAGAATCAGCTAACACTGCACAATATATTGTTTGTTAATCATTATTGCGATATTGACCTTTGCGGTAGTGATATTGTTGAAGGTTGCAGTATGCAAATGAGGCATAACATAGCTAACTTAATCAAAATAAGACAAGCCAGTAATCAACTATGAGACATCAAGAGGTTCGCCAGTAGTTTCTGTGCATCAAACCAGGCACAATACGCAGCCACACAATGAGGACGCTGTGGTCCACAGTGTGGCACTTGTTGAACACGCCCGGCTAAAATGGCTCTAATCTCATCTTATTGCCTCATCCTGTCTTTCTTTCTGCCTGGTGGATGTCTGGGGGTGGGGCACGAGGACAGGAAGAGCGGAGAAAAGCCAATATCCTCCTGTCTCCTCGCTGACATCACGCGGCTCGTCCACCAAACACCTGGAAATCATTACAGCTCGGTTCACAGAAGGAAGTGAGTGAGTGGCTCTAGCCAACGTTGAGGGGCTGCTCCATTGTTAAAGCTGGAGAATCAATAATAACCAGATGAGAAAACTCCATGTGTCACTGCTTATCTATGAATGCGTGATTATCCAGTGTCTCACGCTGTTATTAACAATAACAACGCTGTTACGGGCTTGTCATAACCACGCCAACAATAGTAAATGTCACATTAAATATGTAATTTGACTCGGCGTGAACGGTGTTCTGAATCGCCGCGGGCTCCTCGAGGCCGTCCCACTCCGCTGTGCGCCAAGCTCCCTGGGAAACGTAGTGCGGTTTGTTGGACACTGGGAAGGCGCGGTGAATGAAAGGAATTTAGGTCAGGCCACAATGGCTGGTGCTCGGAGCAGAGCGGAGGAATGCGTGTGACCCGTGTTCCTGCAAGCCTTACATTCAGAGCCTCGCCGCAACACGGCCAGCGTCCTGACGGCCTTCCCCACCGCCCGGACCCCCACAGACCCCCACGCCCCCTCAGACAAGGCAATGCTCCCACTTCACATGCGAGTGCATGTGAAGTGCACACACGTGCACACACACACACACACACACACACCAATCTTGCTTAAAGCATTATCAATTGCGGTGACACACATTATCAATCCCCCCACGCCCCACCCCCCCTGTGTCTGTGAAACAGGGTGGCCTTTGTGGTAAGGCTGTCAGGTAGCGTTAGTGAGCCGTGTCCCATCTCGGGGGAGACGCTCTCAGCCTCCCCCGGAGTCTGTGCCTCACCTCCTGAGTGCCAGGCTGGCCGTGGGAGGCAGGGAACACAATGCCTACATTTGTACCTTGTCATCTGGCTCTCTGAGCTATTTTTACCCTGGCGAACCAGACTGCATGGTCAAAAGAGCAGAGAAAAACCACACCGCACCAGGCTAATATAACAGTTAACAGATACTTAACTGCATGTTTGCACCTCGGTGGCACAGGTGGTTCCATACTTTGGCCCACTACACTGACTGCCAGAGCAGTGGTGTCTTAACAAGGACAATGTATCTCCAAGGAGGCCCCGCCCATCACTTGGAGGACACGCCCATCACTTGGAGGTCCCGCCCATCACTTGGAGGTCCCGCTCAGCTGGACTGTGGTCGACAGCTCCGACTCCTTCTCTTCGTCTCATCTGACCTCCTTCTTTTGAGCATCTGGCCCTCCAAATAGCCATCAGGATTACTCCAGCCCCGGTATCAGTCACCCAGTTTAACCAGGAATGTCGTAAGGGGAAACACCGCCTTTATCTTTTCACAGTTCCCCAATTTATACAGTCAGATCGGGGAACTTCATCATTTCATGCAGAAGAAAATTCAGTTTGAACCAAGCAACAGGTGACCTTTGAAGTGCAGAGAGGACAAACTTCACCTGCTCAGTCACACTCACAGTTTCACTCGTTTCCTCAGAGATTCTCCCATTTCAAGTCATAGCACCTGGTCATTTGAGCACCTAGCAGAGGTGAAGCATCGCATGCAAGCGTTTAATGAAGTCTCTGAACAGAACCAGCACGCTATCTTCAGACGGGAGACTGGTGAGATGTGTGGGCTGGAGGCGGTCAGGCTCATCCACGACAGCTTTACACCACAGCCTGTTGGAGGAGGTCAGCTAACACCACCTGGGTGGTGTCGTGACGAGACTCTGAGAGAGACGTTGTACCAGTGGCCCCCACCGCTGATCTTCCACCATTCCTCGTCAAGGAGAGATCTACCCAGGGAAAGCCGAACAAATTACCCTGCACCCTGCTCACCTGCCCCTGGTCACCTACACACCTACACCCACAACCCCCATGGCTTCACCCTCGTGAGTGTGTGCGAAGCGCTACGACTAACAGAAACGAGAGAAGTGTGGGAAAAAAATGCTCTCACGGCTACTCCGGTTTGCCGTCAGCTTACACAACGGCAGCGTGGCACGTGGGCGCTAGGCCCACGGCTCACGTACAATCGTCAGCTGCAGAGAACAGGGCCGGAGACTATCGTATGTATTTATAGGCATTGATTAGCGAGCTCTTGAGGGTACAATGCACTGAAGGCTACCTAGAAGCACTGCTATTCACCTGCTGTGATATCACCGGTCACGATAGGTACACGGTGGAACTGAAGCCATGCGCCATTGGTATAGGTTGTGAAAGGGCGCGTGCATGTGCTGCAAGGACACTGCACACAGAAGAGTGCTGATAATAGAAAGTGAAATAGATAATAGAAAGTTTGGGTGTGCAGCTCTACATCAGAGTCATGGACAGCCGTAGATGTCCTCTGGGACTTCATCTGTTTCACGGACTTGAAAACATTTCGGGGGCTTAATTTAGTGATGTCTATCAAATCACTTTTAGAGCACAATAACACACAATAGCTAATATGGTGGGAAGTAGCATTATTAATTATTAATATTATTATATTACCAACGATTCTTTTCTTTCCTTTTATTTTCTCGTTTTACAGCCTGGCCTTTCCTCTTGCTCTTTTTTGAAGAATCCTGGATTAACTTCTGCTCCGCTGAATCCAAACCAGAGACGCAGCACTAAACACGCAGTTCTGTGCTCATGTGGAGGCCGGACAGGCCCCAGACCTGGCGTCCGCACCACAGCCAATCAACTTGCCCCATCTTTAATTAGAGAGCGCTGCTTAAATGTCACAGATAAGCCAGCACCAGGGTCTAATGAGGCCGTCTTATGACAGCGGCACAGCCTAGTCTGCTGGTGGAGACCCTGCGGAAGGCTAATTAACGGCCTGATGAGGGCGCTAGGCATCTCTGTGTCACCGGGCCTGCCGCCTACCCGTCAGACTCGAAGCTCGCCGGGTCCAGGACCCTGAAGAAGAATTTGCCGAAAGGGGCTGCGACTTGTTTGGTTTTATTAAGTGGGCCACATTTTCAACTGAGAGAAATTAGGTGCAGAAAGCTTGACGCTGTTCATAAATCATGAGTAAAAAGAAAAGACATCAGAACGGCAAGACGGGGGGAGGAGAAGGGGAGGAGAGGGAGAGGGGGAGAGGAGGAGGAAGGAGAGGGAAAGAGGGGGAGGAGTGGACAGGAGGAGGTGGAGGAGAGGGGAAGAAGAGGGGGAGGAGTGGACAGGAGGAGGTGGAGGAGAGGGGAGGGGTGCGGTGGCTCAGACTTTCACAAGAGCTTCGCATTCGGCATGCAAACATCATTTCAGAGATCCACCGGTGAAAACTTTAATTAAGACGGGCCCGTTTGACGCCTGGCATGATAAAAGGAGAAGCAAATGGGAGACGGAGGTGAAATGCAGGAGGTGACACAAAGCGCCACTCGAACATCAACGGCTACCGGCCTCTAGAAGTTCTAGGCAACATGGCCACCGTTCAGACTGCAATTAGCACTTCTTCTCAGCGTAGCAGCAGGGCAGAAGATCCGCTCTTCCGTTCCTTTCTGCAGGGGTTTGAGGAGACACCTACCGCATCAAAGCACTCAGACTTTTCTTTTTGCAAATGTTTCATATAACTGTCAATGAGAAGCTAATGAGACTCCAGGCTGAGGTTTAAACACCGAGTGTCTTTCCTTTGCTGAAATTCCTAGATCAGTTCCTGTTAATAAAATAAAGCAGCGCTTACAACTACTATGCGTATGCATGTTTGCCACTGTCTCAGTTAGTAGATGATGTGGTACACAGGGTGGTGAAATTGCTTCCCAACAAAGCTTTTCTAGATCTTTCTCACAGGTCCAGAGAAGGCAGCAGTCGGCCTCAGAAGTGTCCCACACACCTGACACTGCACATCCTCTAACTAGCAAAGCGCTCACCTTCACCTGAGGCCCCAAACAACAAACGTCTGGTCAGATTCCCCTGACAGAGGAGGTGTGGGGATCCCCCGACCTCACACTCAGCCTTTGAAGACAGCAACAAAAACAGGGCCAAAGTGTGAGCCCCCAAACGAAGCAAGGGCCTTCAAATGAAGCATAAGGCCTCAAACAAAGCAAGGGCCCTCAAATGAAGCATGAGGCCTCAAACAAAGCAAGGGCCCTCAAACAAAGCATGAGCCCTCAAACGAAGCATGAGCCCTCTAATGAAGCATGAGCCCTCTAATGAAGCAAGGGCCCTCTAATGAAGCAAGGGCCCTCTAATGAAGCAAGGGCCCTCTAATGAAGCATGAGCCCTAGAATGAAGCAAGGGCCCTCAAATGAAGCATTAGACCCTCAAATGAATCAAGGGCCCTCAAATGAAGCATTAGACCCTCAAATGAATCAAGGGCCCTCAAATGAAGCATGAGCCCTCAAACAAAACATGAGCCCTCAAATGAAGCATGAGCCCTCAAACAAAACATGAGCCCTCAAATGAAGCATTAGCCCTCAAATGAAACAAAGGTCCACATATAAGACAGCATATCCGGAGTGAAGCCTGTGTATACCAGCGGCTCTCAGAGCCAGGGACGTGGTCAGCCTGCCACTGAGGATCACGGAGCCTCTGATGGCGTCGCCTCCCTCTCGGTCGAAGACGTTCACTCTCAGTCTGCCACCCAGCCCATTCCAGACATGACGAGCTGCTCCGCCGATGCAGTGGGAAGTGAGAGATGAAACATGAACATGAAAAAGGCATATAATTGAGGAGGGGTGGGGCATCTTCTTCACGCCTCTCCCCTTGGAGTCAAGACATCCAGAAGAATTTCAAAGTTGTGTTTGTACAGCCTCCTTGCCATTCAGCTGTGGCCGGGGGGGGGGGGGGTGTAGCCAGCTGGCAGGGGGCCGGTCAGGGGGTGGGGCAGGGGGTGGGGCAGGGGGTGGGGCAGGGAGGGAAGGGGTTGGGAGAATCAAAGCCGCACTGCCTGTGATCCCAGAGACATGGCAGGAGACGCACACTTTAAGCCAGGGCGCCTCACGGGGCGTCCCGCTGAGAGCCACCTCCACAAGTCCGGATGCTCGAGACGGCGAGAGGTTGCACGGCTGGAGGCAAGACAGCGGTCTGTGGAAGGAGGTGAGAGGAGGGGGGAGGAGAGACCAGGAGAGAACTGCCTTCACCCTCCAATAGCCGTCAGAAGCAATAGCCCAGCACCTGCTTCGGGGACCATGCCAGAGTGGACCCTGGTATTCCCCCCCCATACTCGCCTCGCTCCGTAAAATGTCCTCTAACTAAAATAAGCCGTTCGCACATTACTGCCCACTAACAAGCAGCTTTTAATGGTCCACTGCGTAAAGGCGTCCTAGGGTATTACAACACGGCACCGAGCAAGGCTCCGGCAATACGATGTTTTTTAATTAGACTTATGCTAAATGTGTGTGAAAAGACAATAAATTTAACAAGCTTGTCCACGGCGCTAAAACCTGCATGTTGGTGATTTATTGATTTGGAGGCTCTGAATTAATGGCCAACAAAATTACCATAAACTCGTTTTTTATTTAACAGGCTCCTGCTTTCGTAGGGGGAGGCAGGGAGGGAGGGCTTGGTCTGCTCCCGCATGCCAGACACGAGGTGGGAGTGGAGGTGTGGTGGAGGTGTGGTGGAGGTGTGGTGGAGGTGTGGTGGAGGTGTGGTGGAGGTGTGGTGGCCCTGGAATATCGCCTTCTCGAGAGCCTCTTGTTATTCCGGTCTCGTCCGCCCGTAGGACAGCTCCCCGTGAGGAATGTCGCCATGCAAGTGAGGAGCGGCCGCCGTGGATCGGACCGACTCGGTTGCCAAGATGCCACAAACGTTTTCAGCAGAGTGCATTTGTGGTTGGAGCAGAGGGCATTAGGATGGAAGTGTGTTTATGGAGGGGGCGGAGGAGCGTGGCGTGAAGTGACGTTGCATCTGGACACGTGGACCACTTCGTTGTCTACATGGACGTAAGCCAAAAATGAACACCAGAGTCATCTTGACCTCAGGAAGAACGGAGGTTCTTCAAGTCATTTTGTTATTTTCCTGGGGCTCAGACCAATACCACTACACCCTCACCCAACCTGGGCCACGTTCATCTCCAACTCTCCGCCCGTCAGGAAGACGGAGTGGCAGGGCCCCTGCTGTGCTGATCAGGCTTCCCGAACGACGGCTCTCGCATCCACAGAACCATCCGTCTTCCCGCCGAGCCGGGTCAGGCCCTACTGGAGGGAGGGAGCGGTAAGCTGGACGTGGCCCAGCCCAGAGGACCCCACCACAGGCCTTATTTATCCCCCTCGCCCAAGAGCCCATGACAGAGCAGTCAATAACGCACGGGCGCGCCCAGAGCGTCCTGACAGGCTGTTCCTTCTCAGATGCAGGAACAAGAGGGGCATTAAACGTCCTTAATGAAGGCGTAAAGGCATCAGCCGACAAATCGATTCCACTTTCTCCGTCTTCCCGCAGGCCGGAAAAGGCTGCGTAGGCCCTTCCTGATTTGTGTAGCGTCTCCGTCGGAGACGCTCGTGAACGCTCTGCTGGTGTCTACTATTAACAGTCAGTTGATGTCGTCTTCGTGATGAGCACACGCCGCACCATCCCCACAGCCGTCAAAGTCAGCGTGGGCAGATCCGATGGGCTGTGGTAGAACAATGAGACCTCCACACTCTCATTCAGACGTCAGCCTGAGAGGCATGACTCACAATGGCGGGGAGGTGCTATCGGTCCTTTGGTGACAGATGTCTCGGCCGTCCGCGCAAAGCGTCTCGTTTCTCTCGTGGAAAGCGCCAGATGTTGGCACGATGGTTTCTCGCACATTCCGCAGCTGCGTTTGACGTGGACGACGCTGTGAGTCACGGACAGCCAGCGTGGAACCGCACGCTACGGAGCTCCGGGCATCTGCCTTCGACTCGGGCGATTAGACGAGCTCTTACTGCTGGCCAAACGACCAGCCGCCGATCGCAGAAGAAACCTCGTGACGGTCATGGATGTGGCCAGAGTGGGAGAGTGATGAAACACCCCAGGGGCAGATCCACTCAACCCCAGGGGGAGATCCACACAGGCAGTGGTGTTCTGGGCTTCCTCCAGTGAGCCAGCCGTCCACATATACTGCAGTCAGCAGATGCTCAGCCTGAGAAACTTAAAAAACTCGTCAACTCAGAAAAGCATCCTTTGCTAACACAAATAGGTTATAGCCCAAAAATACTCTTAAATCAAGATACCACCAAAACTGAAGAGTCACTGTGGAAATAGGCACGGAGATGCTGTATAAGGATAATTCCAGAACAGGACACGGGTCTTGTGGAGGTGTCGGGCAGGAGGAGTTCATCCACACTCGTCTCTGAAGCGAGCGTTGCAGAAGCCCCGGCCAGCAGAGCTCCCCGGACCGGACGCAGGGCAGCTCTCTGAAGTGGGCTCCAAGCGCAGCGGAGGGAGGGGGGGGGGGGGAACGGGAAGAGGCGATTAGACCGCCGTGCACGGGAGACAGAACCCAAAGGCCCCGTGGCTGGATGATTCACAGAGGACCGGCTGCCACGGCCTGACACAAGCAGAGCGGGGCGGACAAAGCTGACTCAAAAATGAGTGAGCAGGACATGGGAGGGAGAGGTGATCTAGAGGAGGGAGAGGTGATCTAGAGGAGGGAGAGGTGAACCATGAGACAGAAATGTGATCAAGAGGAGGGAGAGGTGATCTAGAGGAGGGAGAGGTGAACCAGGAGACGGAAATGTGATCTAGAGGAGGGAGAGGTGATCTAGAGGAGGGAGAGGTGAACCAGGAGACGGAAATGTGATCTAGAGGAGGGAGAGGTGATCCACACGAGGGAGAGGTGAACCAGGAGACGGAAATGTGATCTAGAGGAGGGAGAGGTGATCTAGAGGAGGGAGAGGTGATCTAGAGGAGGGAGAGGTGAACCAGGAGACGGAAATGTGATCTAGAGGAGGGAGAGGTGATCTAGAGGAGGGAGAGGTGATCTAGAGGAGGGAGAGGTGAACCAGGAGACGGAAATGTGATCAAGAGGAGGGAGAGGTGATCTAGAGGAGGGAGAGGTGATCTAGAGGAGGGAGAGGTGATCTAGAGGAGGGAGAGGTGAACCAGGAGACAGAAATGTGATCAAGAGGAGGGAGAGGTGATCTAGAGGAGGGAGAGGTGAACCAGGAGACGGAAATGTGATCTAGAGGAGGGAGAGGTGATCTAGAGGAGGGAGAGGTGATCCACACGAGGGAGAGGTGATCCAGGAGACGGAAATGTGATCTAGAGGAGGGAGAGGTGATCTAGAGGAGGGAGAGGTGATCTAGAGGAGGGAGAGGTGATCTAGAGGAGGGAGAGGTGATCTAGAGGAGGGAGAGGTGATCCACACGAGGGAGAGGTGATCCAGGAGAGGAGAGAGAGAGGGGGATCAAGGCTCCACCCTCTCTGCCCAGTGCAACGCTCCATCCATCTCCGTTACTCATCACAATGCAAAGACATCCTGCCATTCATTTTCCAGACCACTGGCCTTCCTTCACTGCAGACCACAGCCTTTTCCTGCAACAATCGCCCAACCTTCCTCATAAATAAATGGCCGAGATCCATTTCATGACACTGCCATTTCTAAATACAACACGGACACGTCTAATGCTGTCACCAGCATTTCAAAGCACCCCATTATTATCTTGCACAGATATTGTAGCCCAGTGCAAAAATCCAATTCTGCCATTACACACACACACACACACACACACACACACACACACACACACACACACACACACACACACACACACACACACACACACACACACACACACACACACACACACACACACACACACACACACTCCCTTGGTTATTTGGGATGAGGAATGGCGGTGTGAAGGGGATACTTTCAATCAGCCGTCGTGAGAGCTCGATCTCGGCCCTAAGCCTCGGATCAGAGCTTCAGCCAGTAGCTGCTGTGCCTACGGCCACCACAACACACTATTCACTCGGCTTAGGGGAAATGAGAGCTGCTGCCAGTCCAAGATATGCAGCGTGTGTGTGTGTGTGTGTGTGTGTGTGTGTGTGTGTGTGTGTGTGTGTGTGTGTGTGTGTGTGTGTGTGTGTGTGTGAGAGCCTGTGCAAACAGGTGTAACACAGCCTTCTTGCTGGTGCACTCCATCACTGAACAGCTCTTCAGGTGTTTGTCCGGGCGGGTGCAGGGTTGGTCGAATGAGAGAAAATGGGGACGAGCCCCTCCCATCTCCCCCATGAGGCCACCGTAGCTCCGCCCCCACTCCTCCCCCACAGGAAGGGCCCCTCTGACGGAGGCGGCGGGGCTGGCACCACCTCCAGGGCCCCACGTACGGAGTCAAGGCCTCTCCAGAGACGCTGGAGTGCTGGGCGTCTCGGGGAGAAGCCCTCAATGCAGCGGGAGACCGTCTTCCAGAAACGGAAGAGGCGATCATTTGTTAAGCCATGACTGCACTTCACTACGCCATTACACCAGTAGTTCACATTCAGACTTCTCATTCACCGCAACATAACGCAGTGAGTGAAGTGTATTGTCAATTAAGGGTTTCTTTTCTGCATTTGTGGTCAAAATCTAGTGCCGACCCACCATCGAAACTGAATCAGAATTGTATTAATGATGAAAAAAAAAAAAAACATTCAACACATTCTGCAATGGAATTCCCCCACGCTTCAGAGAAGAGGCCACTTTAACTGGAGGTTTGCATAAATTACTAAACGTAATGAACACTCCATGTACTGGCAGAACAAACGCAGGTAGTGTTAAAGCCCGTCCCAGCACCCTACGCTGGCCCACATTCGGGGCCCGTCTGGAAGACACAGACCCACCACTCCTGCTAGCATCAGCGTGATATGCAACACTGCAATGCAACACTCAGCTGAAGAGAAAAGCATGTGTCTGTTCAGTACTGTACGGCGTCAGAAGGAGCGGTGTGTTAGAGCGTCCCTCGGTGTAACGCAGATGAGCTGCCCCTATCCCCAGGTGAGGAACGTCCATTAGGTTTAATTACATTACCCTTACTCCTAGTTATCCGAGCAAATATCCCAGGGAGAAGAACGGCAGCTTTTGGGGGAGACAATGATGAATTTAATTAAGTGTGAGCGAGCTGTGCAAAATTCATGCCGCCATGCGAGACAATCCGCTTTTCCTGAAAATATTTCCAAACAGGATTAACTGTGGAAGCAGGCTGGAAAACTGGAACAAGAGACAGAGGAAGAGAGAGAGAGAGAGAGAGAGAGAGAGAGAGAGAGAGAGAGAGAGAGAGAGAGGAGAGAGAGAGAGAGAGAGAGAGAGAGAGGGGAAGAGGAGAACAGAGAGGGAGAAAGAGAAAGAAAGAAAGAAAGAAAGAAAGAAAGAAAGAAAGAAAGAAAGAAAGAAAAGGACAGGGGGAGAGGAGAAGAGAGAAAGAGAATGAAATGGAGGGGGGAAAGGAGAAGAGAGAGAGAGTGAGAGAGAAAGAAAATGAGAGGGGGAGAGGAGAATAGAGAGAGAGAAAATGAGAGAGATGGGTGGAAAGAGAGAGGGTGGAGGGGAGAGGGAGAGAGAGAGAGAGAAAGCAAGAGAGAGAGAGAGGGAGGAGGGGAGAGAGAGAGAGAGAGAAAGCGAGAGAGAGAGAGGGAGAGAGAGAGAGAAAGCGAGAGAGAGAGGGAGAGAGGGAGAGAGAGAGAGAGAGATAAAGAGTCTTTTTCCCTCTAGAGCAGAGCTGCTTCTTCCCTCCAGATGTTGCCATCAAGAACGCTTTCATCCATGTTCTATTCCAAACCATATTAACATTCTTACAATTAATGCTGTTATCATGCTTAATGCTGTTGAGCTAATTAGCACATCAACAAAGAGGCTTCATCGCGCCACTTTAGCCGCCGTTCATAGTTCACAGCTCCCATTTATTCACACTGGAGCAGCTTCCTGGAACGCCACAGCATCCCACACTGACCACAGATTAATAGCTGTGTGACCTTTGCAGCACACACCTGTTAAATCTCTCACAAATACACACGCGGCCAGCACAGAGGGAAAGATTCATCCTGGCTGAAATAGCGGCCCCTTCCTCTTCCTCTTCCCTCTGCTCCTCCAGGACACACCTCCCCCTGTGCCTCCCCCTATATACCCCACCTCGACCTGCTCCTCCGTCTCAGGCTCCTGCCGTCCCAGCTACGCTTCCGTATCGGTGTTCTGGAGAAATTACAGCCACAGTCCTCCGTCAATTACAGCGCAGTGCCCACGGACGCCGTTGCATTATCAGGGTTTAAGCTCCGAACCCCCACAGGTGGCGGCTGCGTCCGCGGTGCAGTTGGCACTGTGTGCGCTCGCCGCCGAGACGTTTCTTCTAATAAGTTCAAATGCACCAATCAGTGGAGAAACAGCAGGAATCTCTGGCTCTGTGTTGGCACGCGGCTACCGGAGCAGACCTACCCCCCCCCCCCCCCCCCCCCCCCCCGGTGCATCGTGATTAGGGCGTTCGAGCGGCAGCTCCGTAGAGAGGCAGGTGGCAGCCGTCATTAGGGGCCGGGGTGACCCGGCGCACACCCCCGCCGTTAGCCGTGATTTCCAATTACAATGGCATATTAATACCAATCAAGGTGCAGGTGGTCTCTCTGATTCACTGTATTATGACTGCAAGAGGTAAAGCCATCTGCTGGTGACAGGGTTTCACCAGCGTCGTGCAGGGCGGGGGAGTCGGAGGGGCTACAATGAACCCACTGCTGCGAGGTTCAAGGGCTGCAAGCCAGTTTCCATTTGAGGATATTTGCATTCATAGCAGATGAAGTAGACAGACAACATAGCCACTTGGTACGGTGTCTTCCCTTGCACGGAGAACCCCAAAGATTTATTACTGTCACCTTCTGCCAACAGTGGCGAACTTGAGACTGAAATCAAAGTGAGATATCATTTGAAAGTGCGGAGTGGAATTTGCCAATCAGAGAGAAGTCTTGACCACAAGAACAGGATACAAAACAGCTGTAAACACAGAGCTGAAAATACTGAAACTACCAAACGAGTGATTGCAGGTGATTGACAATCAGGCTGGCTCTTGAACTCCCCCGATAGCGTTTCACCAGATTAGAGGATGCTTATCATTTCAGCCGTGGCTTCATCCATCCACAGTGAGGTGGAGGATCCCCAGTGCCCCTCTGCAGGGTGAGGCCAGGGGTGTTAACTCATCACAGACCTCCTGGTAGTAGGAGATCCCCTGCTTGGCCCAGACAGCTGAGCTCCTGCATCTCAACATGGGTCTAGTCCATCAGTCTGTGCCTGTAGGGGCAAGGAGCCCTCGGGGGCAATAAATCAGTGTTGGTAGCGAGGGTGGGGGTATCAAACCCTTTCTTGGCCCACATATGAAAATGAGCTGACCTAAACAGCCCCCCCCCGAGTTCACAACCATCCCCGCCTGATAACTCACCACGGAGACACGCAAACAGGGGAGTGAAGGAATCGGAGAGACGCCGAGGAACCCGAGCCCACTGACCGCCCGGGCCCCTAACCACCGGCACAGCGGGAACGTGCAAACCAAAAGGCTCATCTAAGGGAACGCCAGCATTTTTCAAAGCCATTGGCTGCCACGCCATCACAGCAGGGGAGTGTGTGCGGTTATGTAACCCCCGTGTCCCCGACAGCGCTGTGAAGGTTCCCGACACCAACAACCTGCATCCTTGACAGAGCTCTACTCCAGCTAATAACGTATGTGTTGCATCTCATATATACTGTACCGTACTCTAGATAATTATACGGCTCAGCGGTGCCCCCGGAGTCTTAATGTGGTGAGGAGCTCAACAGCTAAGACAAACGTGAGGCCTGAAAGGCAGCGTGAAGCAGGCTGAACCCCAGGCAGAAGACCCCCGCAGTCACCAGCTCACAGGCAGTCCAGTCCTGCCCATGGATGCAAGTCATGTCTGCACAAGTCATATCGCTGTCGTGCCACAGATGCACAAGCGTTTGCAAAGACACGCGATGGAGCAGCACCCAGGATTTATGGCCAGAAAGCACTCGCGAGCAAAACAAAATGAGGCCATTCACTTGAGGTTCTGTAAAGGAGAAATAATTGAATTTCCACTTGAAACACTTTGCAGTATGCATGGCTCCCTGTGGAGTGCTTCTGCCTATTAACAGTAAGGGGCAAAAACCAAAATAACAAAAAATAAATAAATAAACACACACGCGCTCGCGCGCACACACACAAAAAACACGCCATAAGAGGAGAAGGAACTTCTAGTCTTCATAATAAACTGCAGTGCCTTGAGGAAAAAACAAAGATCATCTCTATACTGCAAACAGGAATATAAATGAACAGTGGTGTGGTTTCAGCTCCATCCGTGGTTTCAGTCATGGTCCGACATTAAATATATATTAGGAACGGCCTAGACATGGTCTAGACAACTTGGGAAAAAAAATAATACATCGATTCATATTTCTTAAACAAAATGAATGTGTCACCAGTGGCTGCAGCAGCTGTGAGAACACGACCATCGAGCAGAAAATGGTGTCAGGGCTCCAAGCAGAATGTGGCGATGAATAAGAAGGCAGGAAGACTTTAGACCGGTCTGATCTTAACTAGAGAGGAAATAACACAAGGGCGGTGAAGGTGAAACTGACTCCGTAATTAATCAAATAGATCAATCGATTGTTTCAGCCTTGTTTTATGGTTAAACACTAATGTGCATAACACAGCATGAGGTAAAATCCGTGTACGCGTGTGCTTTTAGTCCTATTGTTCAGTGGACAGGTATTCCTGACCAAATCCTGACCAGCCAATGTTTGGTTAATAATGAATTTAATCTTGATAGATGTGCACAATATATTCAGACATCTTCCAGGAAATTGATATCTGCAATAATTAAATTTATAGCCGGTGTGCTAACAATAGCTTACTGGTGCTCTCAAAGCAATTAAGAGAAAGTGTAGCGTGGAAGCCTTGAGCCTATGTATTATTCAACCAAGACCTGACATAAAGCAGCAACACCACAACTCAAACTAGTGAGTGAAAACACCACGTAGGTGTGCCGTGCAGGATGAATGTAAAACAGCCCCTAATGCAGCCTCGTGCTTTTTAACCTTTCAAGCAGTTTAAAACATAATATTGGTACAGGACCATATCGGCCAATAAACGCAATTAAGAGATGACCGCCTGGAAGACAACAGGCTAGCAATAAAAGGAAAGCCGTAAACTGAAAGAGCAGAGAGATCCTGCCCCTTGATCAAAGCCCTCGGCAGGAATTCGCCGTAAAACGGCTAAATAAGTCCACCTTCCTGAATGAGGTAATACCAGTTTAGTTTCCTGACTTGGGGGCATGAGCACATGAATGCATGCCAGGTGGGTGTGGCGAACGATTCTCACCGTCCCAGAGAGATAAGAAGAACCTTTGGCGTGTTACCATCCCAGAGGTCAATAATTGTCCGGAAGGGGTTTCTCAGGCTGAAGGGGAGTTGTGTCCAGTCTTTAAGGGCGTACTCACACTAGGCACGGTTTGCTGGTTCCGTGCTGGGGCCCGGTTATCCCCCCTCCCCACTCCCCCTCTGGCCTGCACTCACACTGGCTTCAGCAACCCGGCCCGAGCACGCTTACGTCATCACAACGCCGCTTTATTTGGAAAAAAAGCGCGCTCGCACAACACTATGGAGTTCACGATTCTCTTTTTATTGTATTTTTGGAGTCGTTTTGGGAGTGCAGAAACACGGTGCAAGCACAGATTTATCGATCATTTAACACGATTGTCTGCTAATCGCTTTGCCGCTATGACTGTTTAACGTGAGCGTCGCATCACTGACGTCATGTTTGAGTTCCAGCGAAATGAACCAATCACACGAGGCACCAAGCGGGCCCGGGCACGGATAGCGCTCACACTAGAAGCGAACCGTGCACGAGTCCACATGAATCGTGCCCTGGCCCACCTCTTCAAGCGGGCCCGAGCACGGTTAACTGATCCGGGCCCGGGCACGGTTGGAGCGCTCACACTAGCCAAACGAACCGTGCTTCGGCAGGCAACCGTGCCCGGATCACAGAGCCTAGTGTGAGTACGCCCTTAAAGCTGTAGGGCTATGAGTGTGTTAATTTCATTGAAAGTTCATCCACCCCCACCTCCACTGACCACATGTGCCTCGACACATCACATCTAAATTAGGACATCACGCCAAACAAATATTTTTAAAACGAACGGGTGAAAGGTCTTTTAGATACAGGCAGTGCTGCAGTACTTTGGGATTACTTCAGAATTTGGTTAGAATATGACTTGCAAGTTCATTCTTCCATAGGCTTGTGGTTAGGACTCGAAACACATCAGATACATGAAAGATTACGCCGTTCAAGACTTGATGAGCTAATCGAAATTCCAAATGCTTCCTGCGGTGAATTTTGATACTACACAGATGCCGTCACATTTCTGAAATGCAGAAATGTTCTGTTTTGTTAGTCTACATTTTACATTCATTTCAACCAAACACGGTGTGTTCAGACAACAATCACATACTCCAGTGATGGAGGTCAAAAATCCCACAATGATCACACATCCGGGAATACGAAAACTTACTGCAACATTACATACATGTGTATTAGCCTATGAAAATTTTATGAGGGGTCACAAAGGCAAGTCCATAAGGTTTAACTGTTCGCAAGATATTGGTTTCAAACAGCTCTCTCCCCCTCAGGAACGGCCCGCATTTGGAACTGATCCGGCACTTTGGCACGTACGGCTCTGACCCGAGGCAAGGAGACCTGACTAGAGGACTGTTTTTGCTCAATGTTTGGCCCACATTGCTCAACGCTGCATCAGATAAGCCTGCAGCGGGCAGGGCGGTGAGCGGGACAGGACGGTGGGCGGGGCAGGACGGTGGGCGGGGCATGGCGCCATGGATACGACATAGGAACAAAATATAAAAATCTATGTGATGGTTCAGCAAGGTGCTGCTGGTGTCCATGAGCGGAGAACATCACCTTCAACAGGTGTTCTCAGCCTGCAGGGAGGCGAGGCTTCTAATCCCTGCTATTTGCCGGAGGCGATGGTGGTGACACCATCTCCATGACAACCAAGGTCATTTCTGCCCATACACCCGTGCTCCTCACGTTCTGGTCCAGAGCCTGACGCAAACGTGCTCCAGTTGGAGGCAGCGAGGTAGATGATTACCAAGGGTACGGCGATCCAGCAAGCGTCCAACACGAAGCAGACCTGGAGGTGGCACGGCAACCACGAGAACAATATGGGAGGGGCTTGTGGAACCATCTCAGCAATGCCACGGCAACGCTGGAGGTGTGAACGTGTGCAGAGCGCCGCAGTAAGTCGAGAACCCCCGAGCACGTGCGAGGTGTGACTGACGATGCGGCAACACTACACCAGCGGTCACGGTCACTACGGCTCAGGAGGGGTCTCAGGAGAGCTGGACACGGACATGGACGTCCGCTCGTCCCCGGGGGGACGCAGCGGTGGAGGACATCCCGGAGAAAGCCCAACAGGATGTTCGGTTTGGAAGCAGCGTTAATGGTGTGTTGACTGGCGCGTTCGAGAGCGCGTTAGCAAATAACCGCTTGGCATCTTAAGGAAATCTGATTGCTAGAAGGTAAAACACACGTGTCTTGTTGGGTGTAGAACGTTAGCAGCATGGTAGCCTTTTATCTGAACACTTAATGCTTTCACACAACACCGCTCAAGTCAGTATCGAGTAGCTAAAGCGCATGTTTATGGTTTATTAGGTGACATGCCTGTCAACTGCTGGAGGGCTTTTCATGGACGATATTTATGTGAAATAATAGAGCCTTGAAGTGTGCTATAACAGTGGACAATTTACAGCCACTAATTTACAGCACAGGTTTCAAGTGCGGTGCGACTAAAACTTCACGAGATGAATCATTTATTCGGTCCTAGGCTGAGACTTGCCAGCAGGCACGATAGCGGAGTCAGCGTGGAGAACAGGGATACCGCCAGCCGGATTGAGGCTTGAATTACTTTCAAGTGCCTTTGCTATACATTATCAACATCATCATAAAATATTTAACATTGTGACCGGTACAAAGCTGCACACAGACAATGAAAAGAAAAGAAATCCCATTACCTGTAATGCGGAGATCCGGGAGGGGGCGGGGCCACATGAAAGAGAAGAGAAAAAAAAAGTCTCCATTAGTGAGACGCCCTTTTAAGTGCAATTATATATGGGTCATTTACATCATATTAGCCCTGCTATTCACCGGCCATTGTCTGTTTTATGATGCAACACACTGCAGAATGCTGCTCAGGAATACTTTTGTACTCTTCAAAGCCTGTGCCAATCACTGTGCTTAATTCAAAGGCTGAATGGGTTGCACCGAGGAGGCGTCCGTATCTGCGAGCCGCAAGGTCGTTTCTTTTAGCTCGGGAAAAGCTCCCAGGCAGGCGAGGTTAAATGTTTCCTCGCTCGGGCCCCGAAGGTGGACGACTCGTCCCGGACGAGTTCAGCACACAAATACCGATCGTTCCCAAACAGTGAGCGGAAAGCTAACAGGATGCAGATCATTCATAACCGTGTGCAGAAAGCTAACGGGACGCGGCGCGCTACGCTAAAATTGAGCGGCGCATCCCAGAGTGTGTAAAACACGGGCTAAATGCTGTAATTATAAAACACTATCATGAACACTACTCGGATACTCGGTGTCCATCACCAGTACTACTACATTACCATGGTTGTGTATTACACTGCATTTATATTACTGATGCCAAACGGGGCAAAGCAAAGGTTAACCAGTCTGGAAGCTCACACAAATGATCCATTTACCGCACGGAGTCACTGAAGAAAGGTAGGCGCATGCTAACAGATACTAAAGTTTTCTCTTTCAGGTGGCCTGTGAGCGTTATCGCCGCTCCGGAGACGTTCCTACTTCTGAAAATGGATGACACGCTTGGGATATCGGCAAGGCGCTGGAGATAAGGGTGACTGAGAGATGCACCTTCTCCGCCCGTCTTGTCCAGCTGCACAAACTCTGGCTGCTTCCAGTGAAGGATGAAGAAGCTTCTAATTTACTTCCTTCTAGGTGGATTACGCCAGCGCTTTGAAGGGGTGACGTTTGATGAGGACGTGAGAGGGCCCAGGGCCGTCGATGAGACACGCTACTCTAAATCCCACAGTGCTCTGTGATAAGGTCACTGCTTGTGGTGGGCTATGTCGAGCTTCACATTTATAAGATTGGTGATGTGAGCAACAAGACACCATAACCTTTGTTAGAACCTTTTTTTTGTTGTTTGTTTTGGACAACCAGATATTCATATTTACCCAATATGCACCAAAACATAAAATAATCTTGGGGCCAGTGTATTAAAAATAATAATTTCTGACCTTGTTACATTTAATGGCAGGTAGGTACTAGAACAGCCACAAAGACTTTCACCAGCTGCCCACGATCCTGCCATTACTGCTGGAGCAAGTGCTAATTATCCCAGAGGGAGTGCAAGGCGTCTTCTCCTGGAGCAGTCGTACACTCAGAGGAGGAGCAACCAGCCCAGCCTGCTGCTGTTTCGTTATCCGTACCTAAGACCAGGCCCCTGGGGCTAGTCAGCATGAGCTGATCTGAGTGTGAGAGAGCGAGAAAGTGCACGAGAGAGAGAGAGAGAGAATGAGATCAGGAGAGAGAGCAGGAGTGAGACGTGCGAGATGCACATCAGCGATCTGTGTTAAAATCTCCTTTAACAGAGGGATTAATACCAAAGCCCCTTATGATATTTATAGTAAGGGCATGCGACAGTCCCACTCGGGTGTTCTCATCAAGGGCACTACGTAGCTGCTGGCTGGGAGAAACTGGACACAGCCGCGCTTCAAGGTGCAGCGCCCGCCAGCTGGAGCCAGTTACCCGAGCATTCATTTCCTGCTGCACCCGAGCGGCGACTGAAGGAGCGTCCTCGTTTCTTGTCCCGGTGTTTCTGGCCCCTGGCGCGTCCTGTTAGGAGCACGCAGAGGAGGGCCCGGGCGGCTCGGAGCCCTGGGCCCCTGGGGGATCTCTGATGGGCGCGGCCGCTGGCCGTCTGTCCACCGCTCATTACCGTCGTCCCGGAGTGGCGGGAGCCGAGAGGGGAATGTGGCGATGGATCGGCGCCGCGTCTCAGAGATGCACCTTCCCATTCATCTGCCTGCCAGCACTCATCTCTCTCTCTCACACACACACACACACACACACACACACACACACACACACACAGGTGGGCTTGCCGCACTGCGGGACAAGACCCAAATGGATTGGTGGTGACAAGCCGAGTGCATGTGGCTGGCAGCGTTGGAAGAGTGAGAGAGGCTCGCTAACGTTCGTTCCGGTGCGTGCGCATTCCTGCACACGCACGCGCGTTCCTGCGTGTGCGCTTATCTGCCGCTTGATTTAATTGGCCGTCCATCTTTGTGTTTGCATGCACGAGCGCCGTCCTGCCGTGTGCGTTACACGCCACTTAACTCACGACTTAACCAACCAAACATCCTGTTTGCGTGTATCCCTCTCGTCAGCTAGCTGGGCCTCCAGTAGTCTGCTCTCCCTGACCATGATGGAAGCCTCACCTACAAGACCAGAGGGATGACTGCAAACAGAAGCTCCAGATGAAATCTGATACGCTGTAATGGTGAATATGGTTACTAAAAGGTGAAACAGGCGGAACTGTCCCGCAAAGAGTGTCTCACCGCTTTCACACAACACCACTCAGGTCGGTATCGAACAGCTAAAACATGTTTATGGTTTATTAAGTGCTACGCCTGTCGTTTAGGTTGCTGGAGCTCTTCTGTTGGGTCTGATAATTAATGTGGGAGAAATTTTATGTGGAACAGTGGATAATTTACAGCCACTAATTTACAGTTGAGGTTTTAAGAGCAGAGTGACTACAAGCAGGGAGACCAGCTGGCATGATGGAGGCAGTCAGGCGTTGACCTGCTCACACCAGCCTCTTCTCCTGGCTGGCTCTTCCCAGGGAACTTACTAGACATTATCAACATCATAACACTCTACCACTGTGACCAGTACGCAGCTGTGATTTACCTGTGTTACCTGCAGTGTGAACGGGGTTTGTACGAGTGGTGAAGGAGCATGGAGCTTTGGCAGGTCCGACAGCGCACAAGCACAAGCCTGCTTCGGCCCCGGCGCCGAGCCCATGCCGCTGCCGGTGTCTCAGGGTCAGCGTCCATGACCAGGAACCCAGTTGGCAGGCGGGTCACGCATGGCTGACATTTGACTTGGAGGAAGTCACGCCCAGGAGGGAGTTAGCACACTACGCCATCTCCCGCGCCACTCGCTGGTTCTGCACCGGAGCCCGGGTAAGAGGCCCATTTCACAGCCCACAAAGCCGCACTCTCCTAATCGCCCCCCCCAGGGGCCGACGTCCTCCCAGGATACGGCAATGTCACCTCATCTGGCTCCCAACCCGGTCCCACACAGCTCCCACTTCACCCACCTGCTGTGCGGGCTCATTCTCCACTAATGACACGCCATTCTTTTTCCCTTTTTTATGACCTCTTGCCAATTTGTTAAAACAAAGATCTCCTCCTTTTGGTGTTTTAACAGGCTGCAGGCTTGCCTTGCCCAGCCTCCAGAGGATTACGTCACACTGTTATTACAGAAGATCCCTCACACTAATCCTAGCCATCTGAAACAATGGAGAAGTATGAGGACCAAGCCCAAACAGAGGGAGTCACAAATCAGCCTCCCATCAAGAGAGCTCTTCAAGTCCAAAGCCATTGGCTTCACAGATAAAACTAGCAAAGCCTCAACGCTTAGCGAAAGTAACTCATTGTAACTCCTTGAACAGTTTCACCAAATTTGTGGCCATTATATTAACGGAACAAATCTGCACAGATAAACACAGGAATCAAGACCAGGAATCAGTAGGATCAGTAAAATATTACTACAGTCACTTTAACATCAACTGCTGTTACAGGCATCCAAAGATCCTCATTAAATGTGTTTACAGCCATTCAGATGCAGCAATTAGTGGAGGTCTACATGTGTAAGCAATCAAATCCTCCGCTTGCAACCAAACTGAGGCCTCTTTGTTAAATTCCCTGTGTGTGTGGACCAAGGAGAACGAACTGTCCACTAAATTTCCATCAGTTGTTCTGCTGGATTGCCACTTTTCGCAATGTTCGCAATAAGCATTACCCCAAGAAGCACACTTAAGACTCAAGCCACTGGGGGCAATGTGAACTGAGTCTTTCTCAGGGCAAAATGGCTCGTCAGACAGCCAAACTACCTCTCTTCGCCACAATAAGATCACAGTGCGGCAATCAGCACTTCTAATCTCAAGGCATTAAAAGTAAACTTTTTAGTCTTTCCAACAAAGTCCAAGTACCATCTATGTAGTTGTTGCTGGTACTTGATGGCTACGGTGATACCAGAATACATGCGGACACGGGGATGGGAGTGAGTGGTGTGGAATGAGACCTTGTTCTGAACATTTGAACATTTTTGGTGGATCTTTGGCCCATAGACCTAGATGGGGTCATCCACATGGTTTAGTTCTTCCAGTGATGCTCGATTCATTACTATACAGACATATACAGATCATGGTTTTCACGATTGCTCCAGTTTTTTCTCTAGTAGCTTCCTGCTATGTATATTCTCCCCATAAGCCATGAGAGAGAGCTGTATCTCCTTAAGGGCACAGCCTTGTTGATTACTGCTGACCGTGCTCCATTCTTCTGCTTAACTAGCTTGTGATTGATGATGGGCCGTGTACGTATACCGCTCACCTGCGCCCGCAAATCGCCTGGGGCAAGACACACTAGCAATTACGCACGTGCGAGAAGCGCCGTGTCCCGCGCAGGAAAAGCTGGTGGTGGGAGCAGCTGTCCAGAGAGGCCCGACTGCACTCGACTTACACCCGACCGAGAAAGCCAATGGACCGGTTCCTCAGGTTCCTCAGAAGCATGTGCTGGAATCCAAGGGACTGATGGGGGGGGGGGGGGGGACTGCACCGAAGTGTCTGCGTCTGTGGAACACCTGGTGCTCTGACCCAGTTTGAAGCAGGATGATGATTCCGCAGACTTCAGTAGGACTTAATTAAATTGGTGATGAGATGTCACTGTAGATGCTGAAGGAAAAAAGTTCTGCGCATAATATGGATCACTTCATCCGTAGCTGTGATGGATATTCCACATCTGCTCTCTGTCTACAGGGCGGAGGGTGAAATTGAAGGGTGTCGGGCGACAGGATGATCTAGCACATTCCTGGGTTAAAGCATTACTTGTTGGCCTTATCCGCCTTGCAGCAGAACACGGCCACAAAAACAAAAAATCAGTACATACACAGAACACTTTTGATGGACGCCCTTTTCCAGAGCAACTTACAATTTCAAGCGTTCTGGGAGTCTTGCCCAAGGACTCTTATTAGTGTAGCATAGAGCACTGACCCAGATGGGGTTTGAACCCAGCACATAAGAGGCAGAGTTGGTACCCACTTCACTATACCAGTACACACCTAGCCCCACTCCAGGCTGTCATCACACCGTCCTATTTACCAGATCCCACAGGCAGCCAGAGGAGCCTGCCAACACTGCCATGGTCACCCTCGGTCTGATCTAGCAGTTATTCGGCCATATGGAAGGAACGTCTGCGCCTCCTAACCTCCACGCCACAGGACGCCCAGTTATTCGTTTACTTGTGTCTTTAATAAGCTGTAGCTAGCCATTCCAGGGCATACGAGGCACTGGTTTTATTGGGATCTACAACTAATTATCATCAAGATGCTATTCTGCAGGGGAATAGCTCAGAATTACATGCGCCATTACACGGTGGTTGCCTCCGTTTGGTGGGAGAGTGTGTGGTGGTGGCAGACAGCAGTACGCTGAAGATACAGGCAGAGACGTTCCATGTCGGACAAAGTGCAGACACTTAAGGTTTCCTCCCCAACACACGAACACGCTGTGCTCGACTTCCTGAGGTCTTTGCCTAACGTTTCAAGTTAAAACACAGCACACAAAACTGCTGCGGACAAGATATTCAAAACATCTGGGTTATTGTCAGACGGATTTGTTGAAAAAGCAAAAATTCTGGGATTTGGGCAAGTGGCATTCTTAGCAAGTCATTCAAAGTGGGTGAATCTAAATCCAGAATAGATGTCTTTTTTGTGCCCCAGTAGGCCCGAGTACTTGTAGCATGGCTCCGTGATTAGAGTTCAACACCAGGCATCTTGAGCTTGTGCTGTCACTCTAGTCTCTGCTAACAGAAAGAGATCCGGTCATGGAGAAAAGGGACGAGGCAAACGGTTGATTAATCCCACATCATGTTAAGCCTCTCAACTCAAAACACTTTAAAACTGATTCCCATTTCCCTCAGATTTCTCCTTTTGTGTTTTGCTGCCATGTCCCAATTAATTACCCCAGCTGGAGTCTGGGTCACGCCACAGACAGCTCCTCAGAACACTGTTATTCTCTCTCCAACAGGATATGAAATACCTTCATATTTTTCACTAGACAGCCAACAAACCCCCCCCCCCCCCCTCCATCTCCCCCTGGGACAGAGTGAGCTTGGAAGCCTTATTGAATCCGTTCGTCTCCCGCTGTTCCCATCCTGATCTCATCCAGAATCTCGTTGAGCCCTCACTGCCTATGCCCAGGGGTGTGGGAGGGGCCTGGGAGGCAGGATAGGCCATGATATGAAGAAACGTCCAGTTCCTCTACCACTGTAAGGACAGTGCGCGGACACGGGCCGGCTTTATGGGGACGGGGGTGAAATGAGTGCAAAACAATCTTAGCTTGGAGGAGGCCCAGCCGATCAGGGCCTCGGGATAAAACCACTCACTCAGCTCACTTGCAGAGTTCAGATCAGTGCCAGCTTGCTTTAAAAACAACTAAATGCATTTATGTTTGGGCCCTTTTCAAAATAAGGTTATGTATTTGAAGTTAAAGGCCTGGTTTACCTTGGAGTGAAAGGAGGGATATCTGAGACACCACTTTACTACAGACATTTTATGAAACATATAATCTACCAAGGGCTCAGGAGCTCAGCCATACCCACAACTGTTTTTGTAGGCAGACCCCCCCCCCCTCCCCACTCACTCCCTCCCCCCCCCCACCACCCCATTGCTTTGCTGTCATTTTGCCATGGTCTTTGGGGAAAGGAAAATTCCATAAATGTCTACTCACAGCAGTACAGGAGGTCACATTGAGACACACTGATCCTCCACAGCTCTCATAATGGGAAGTGCCCACAACACACACACACACACACACACACACACACACACACACACACAAACATCATTCCAGGCCCGTGAGTCAGCAGAGTGAATATGCATCAAGGTACTGCGCTTGCGTAGAGGTGGGCATGGCGGACGGGTACTGAGAGCAGCGTGACCCCTAATGCGATTCCCTGACCTCCCCGACCACATCACACATGATCGGGGAGGGGTGCGGTTAACCTGCTCCGACAGCACAACACAGTAGGGCCCGTGACCCTGCTGAAGGAGAAGTCCTTTTGGGCCGTGTTTACAAGGCCCTCCAGGCTACGTCTCCTCCGTGCCTGTGGCACCAATCAGCAGGGGGCTGCAGACGGCTAACGTAGTGGAACAGACGGAAGAGCCGTTGCACGCAGCTGCGCTAATCTGACCTTAAGCGCCTCTAAGCGTTTTCTCACTGTTTCTCTGAACTAGAGGGTGATATCCAGTACCTGATTATGGTAAAAAAAAAATTCAGTTCAAATTCAGTACACTAGTACTAGCAATGAATACTTGTGTTAGCAGTGAATACTAGTACTGGCAATAAATACTTGTGCTAGCAATGAACAGGAGCAGGTTGGCACTCATCTCCTATGAACAGCGTGATGGGATCCAAGCAGAATTTACTGCCTGCAGCCGTAGCTTTTCTGAGGGAGCGACAGCACCATTTCCCAACATCTGAGATGGCTTCAGAGGGCCACAGCGGGAGAGGAGAGGGGAAACTGCCAGGGAGGTGAAGCCCCTGCACAGGTAGAGAAGTCTCCAAGGTAACCGACTACACCCACACAACACACCTTCCGATCGCCATGGCCACAGAGAGCGGCGGTTCCAATAACGGCGAATGTTCCCATTACCGCCAAAACGCACTGTGTATTCTGAGAAACGCGCACAATGAAGAGAGATCTCGGAGGATCCGTTGTTTGTGCTTGTGTTTAGTGACGGGAGTTTGTAATTGCTTTGATGCAGTCTGTCAGCTGCAGTCATTAGCAGACGGGGTGGAGCACACTTACTAAAACACGAGATCGGAACACCTAGCACGCTTGAAATCTCGACTGTACCATTTTACTTACTTAGCAGTATGCAACAATGTTCCTCTCCAGGTGGGGTCACCTTCAACATGTCTGTGTTTGTGGGCGAGCTGTACATAGCTAGCAGCTCAAAGGGGCGTTTAAAACAGATCACACGCTCATTCTTCCAGTTTCACTCAAGCCATGATTGGGGTTTGCTGTTTGGATTCATATCAAAGGAGACCCCAAATTTTCATGAACAGACACATTTATGCACCGTTCCCGAGCAGGGCAACAAAAAATTAAAATAAATAAAATAAGCAAACATATTGAATAAAGGCTAATGGAAATGCGTAGGCCTATAAAGCAATTCATAATGAGCTTTCAGCTTTGTTTAGTCTTTTTGATAGAGTGGTTCAGTGCAGTAAACCCCAGGGACTGCGGTGTTGAAACAATGCTTGGTTTAAAAACGGAGAAGCATGCATTGAAGCAGCCGGCGTCATTCATGCTAGCTGTGTGAGCCCCCCATGTTCCTGTCTGGTTGGGCCCTCCACTGAACGTCTGCAGGGGGGTTTGTTTTGACTGGATGCGGCCTACAAACGCTCGAGACTACGGGCCTGCCCCGTGCACGCACTTTATGCTACGTGCACACGTCGGATTCTGCTCGACAAAACAAGCCATCGGCGGTGGAGGGTAAGGCCAAGGCTCTCGCGTCGGAGACACGTACGCCATGCGGAGCGCATTTTTATGAGCGCCGCTTAGTAGCAGCGTTCCGTGATCCGCGGGGCCGCGCGGCGTCTCACACCAAATACACACACTTTCACGCTGATTACAGGTCAGGTCGTCGGGAAAGAAAGCAGCTTATGCAAGATTTGTGAGCCTGATCACGGAGCGAGTGATTGGGGAAAAGAGCAAAGATGGGAGACTCTGGAGGGAAGGGGGGGGGGGGGGGGGGGCAAGGTTGTGCACAGAGCAGGCAGCACAGTCCCTGAAATGGCAGCACACTGCATTGTGGGTAAAAAGACTCTCTTCTGTGTGTCCATACATATCGATAAAGTTCAGTGCCTTATGTACAGAGGGGTCAGGCCACTTCCTGTCTCACGGGCCCAGGTTGAACACTGCTGAACGTTTACAAAAGCCCAGAGCAAACAACAGTGAAGCTTGGGAGGCCCAGAAACAAAGCTGCCATTGTTTTCAAGGAGCAGGCGGATTTGAGTCACACACACACACACACACACACACACACACACACACACACACACACACACACACACACACACACACACACACACACACACACACACACACACACACACACACACACACACACACACACACACACCCACCCAGTAGCTCCAGTACTAAAGAGACAGATGTAAATTACAGGAGAGATCAGCAGGACCATTTTGAGTCTCACACACACACACACACACACACACACACACACACACACACACACACACACACGGTGTAGCATGTGAATCAGATACATGAGCATGTCCAGGGTAGTTCCCCCACACTAATAATGTGAGGATTATTGGCAAAACAGCATTCAAGACTTACAGTGAGGCCATGACTAATGCAGAGGACTGAAACTGCATGAGGGTGAGTTGTGTGTCAGACATCAGCGCCGACGAGGGCCCGGCGACAGCAGCAAGATCACCCGCTCTTCACAAAGTACATTTCATTTCCGTAACATTTTTTGTTCCAATATTGCTTTTGGCTTTGCTGCTGACAAAACGATGATCTGCACAAGTGCATGAGCAGGAGGGACGCGCTACCTCCGTCGTCCAATTACCCGGAGCGAAGGTCCCATTTAATCATGCATCAGTGTCCCCCTGTGCAAGGTTGGCTCCTTCATACCCTGACAACTCTACATGACTACAATTCCCACCAGTCCCTGGTCCTAAATGGCCTGTCAGAATTGCCTCCAGGATTTGTCTTTTAAAGCTCTCTCAAAAGGGTCTGTATTCTGTAGAACATGGCTGTCCAAACCGATAGCAGAGGAATAACACGGTTTTTCGATGGGGGTCATTTCTCAGGAGTACATATAGATCAGGGGTACTCAACTGGCGGACCGCGGTCCGGATCCGGACCCGAACGCAGTCCTGTCCGGACCCAATCTCATTCCTGATTAACTGGATACGGACCAAAACAAAACCGTAGCATTTATTTCAGGGCTATTGAAAAAACACTCCGTCACGAGTGTTACGTTTGCCACCCCCGCTCAACAACTTACGTTCGCCACCCCCCGCTCAACAACAAGCCTGCCTGGTTGACGCTTCGCAAGCGGCGCGAGGGTCCGCGCGGCAAAAATTACGTAATCGCTGTGGCTCCGCGTGTGCGCGAGTGCCTCGCGCGCTGTCAGTTCGAGAGGTCGTGCACCTCCCGAATTTTGTAACTTCATGCCGCGCTTCAGCGCAATGAACAAAGTCACGTTTTCAGGGTTCATACACCTTTATAAGGTGGAATTAAAGCACTTGTACGTCACTTTCAAGGTCCATTTCAATATTTCCCAGCATGTTAAACATAATTACGTTAAATATTTATACATATACTCGAAATAATTCGCTTTTTATCACATTATTTAATGGTTGTTTATTTAAAAAACGCCCAATCTTCACGTCTTCACGTTCTCTCATGTTTCGTCCTGGAATTACAAGAGGCTCGTATTTGTTAACCTAATACAAGAGAACTATTCAGTCAGACAGCTATTTGTTGTGAAACCAAGTAGTTACAATTTCAAGCGCTTTAACCTAAATTCCAGCACTTTTCAAATCTGAAACATATAGCAACATTAAAATTGGTCAGGTAAATGTTCATTCCCCTGTTTTGAGGGGTGTTTCTACCACATATCGTTTCGGACAAAACGCCTATCGTTTCGGAGAACACTGCAGTAACGCTCGCGAAAGTATAAACGCCTCCACCGTTCGCACCCCCCCCCCCCCCCCCTCAACAACTTACGTTCGCCACCCCCGCCGCACCGGACCTCAGGTCACAGGTATCTGCCAAAATTGGACCGCGGACAAATTTAGTTGAGTACGCCTGATATAGATCATCAGAATGGCACAGGACTCGTCTGGCCAGGGAGGTCAAAGCGGCGTGTTTAGAGCCACTTTGCTCTGCTGGACTGTTTTCCATCAGGGTGAACGCTTTGATCAGTTCCAAGTCTTCTGCGCTCTCCGTCAGGGGCCGTGTTAAATCACCTTATCCCCCCACATCTGGCCCCTGTTGCTGTGGGTGAGCATTGTGGATTTTGCCCCTCGGAAAAGGCACGCCATCACAGGCTCGCCGACAGCTGGGAACAGATTCTTGGGGAAGTTTGGGGGGGGGGTTCAGATTCTCATGGCCGTCCTCCTGCAGAGACTTAAAACGCTGGGGGGGGGGAAAGGAAAACTCTGGTGATGTGAAAACAGAACGAGGTCGATCGAAGAGCGTGTACAGTGGGGGAGAGGGGGCGGGGCCAGACGGATACGCGTGCCCGCTGGAGACGGAGGGGACGCGGCTCCCGCACCTGCCGTCAGCATCATTAATCCGCGTTTCACGCTCAAGGTCTCTGCATTGCTTTCCCATAACCAGCCGTCTGGCACCAGCGCTCCGGTCCCACACTCCGAGCTGCACGGAGCCTTTTCTTGTGTGCCTGAACGCACGCAGAGTGACAAAGTGATGAACCAGTGAATAAATCTAGAAGCAATGCTGAGAAACATGGTGAACGTGAACGTGGGCTGGCAAAAGTGATCCGTCTTAGACAAAAATTACATTCGGGATCTTGTTGGGGAGGTTCTGTGATCTATGAGTGCAATACGTTGAGCAGCTGGGTTTTACACCAGAATGACATTGCGCTTTCTTGAGATATGAACTTGCACTTTGTACGTGCCGTTCGACCTCAGACAGAGCAGAGCGGTGGACTTTTGCCAGCGAGGATCCAGCACACTTCTGCTATCTGTAAATATTGAAAGAAGCAAGCGGAAGGTTTGAAACAGTGTCGTTTGTGCTGCTTCGACACACAGGCACACCACGCTCACCCGTGCCATGTGTGTGCAGACCCTATCCATCATGAAGATGCATTCTGGGAATTATTCAAGGCCAACATCCCACAGCATTGAATGACATGAATGAGGGCACACCGACCCGTCCCGAGAGGGCTTGCTCTATCTTTGCTGGGAGCATTGTGAGATAAAGGTCCAGGAACAGGACGAGAGCTGCTAGCTGGTCCCAGTGGCCACATCAGCTGCAGCGTAGAGGTGTGCAAATAAACCATGTGGCTGCTGGGAGCTGAAATAACCAGAGAGAAAGACATGCTCACACTGCATCTGTGTTGGTAGCGCTCAGAAAGGAGGCGCCCTTATGAATCAAGCACCGGTCCGGTCCCGGGAGGAGGAAGTAGCAGTCCCGGGTGTAGGAAGCTCAGGTCCCTCGGCAAATCAGCACCGGTCCAGGCTGCACTGGCCTTAGTCGAAACATAGACCAGATCAGCACTACCTCTCTGAGCGCATGGTTTATTCCGGGCAGAAACAGCCTCGGGTTACGGAGGCACACCTGGGTGCGACAAGGGTGGGAAGTGAAGGGGTGGGGGGGGGGGGTATTCTGTGTGAATCCTCCTGTGTCTCTTGGGATTGTGGTAAATAACAGCCAGCGTGTCAGGGCCCGTGCTGCTCCAGACAGACGCCTGGGATGCTCGACCAACCGCAGATCAGGGAGAAGGGCGACTGAATCCCAGAGACCATTCTGATCATGGCCTGCTACCTGAAGACCCAGAGGGACATCATTCTGAAGTATCCGTCGAAGAATTATTAGCCATTTATAGGCCTGATGATAAGAGTGTAAGCCATTAAGGCCACAGAGAAGATATTAAGTGTCAAAACCACTATCTTAATAGCCTGAAGTGAAGAGGTGGGTGTGGATAAAATAGTTTTTGACTGTAAACGCAACAATTCTGGACTGGATATCCAAAGCCCTGTTAGAAGCAGGCCTGGGTAATCATGTACATATAAATCATCTTCAGAATTGTAGTGATGAATGATATTAACATGATACATGACTTTACTGCGTTATTACAGTGTACTGTGTTATTACCACTGTTGGGAACGTTACTTTAAAAAAGTAATTAGTTATAGTTACTCACTACTTGTTCAAAAAAGTAACTGAGTTAGTAACTGAATGACTCTATAATAAAAGTAACTCATTACCAGGGAAAGTAACTATTTGCATTACAGTTAAAAAAATAGTTATATGCCAATGAATAAGGATTTTTTTGAAAAAGCAGTTTTCACAGTCAGTTGAAATGAGAAGATCAGAAAGCTGTTTAACTTAAGTTAAACAGGTGTTACACCGAGAACTGTGACCTATCGAGATCTGTTACTCCTCACTAGCCTGGGCAGGGGTCCGCTCGCATTACTGTTAGTATATCAATATATAGTAACGCACCGCATTTAATGACCAGTAACATCAACGCCGTTGTAACGACAGGAAAAGTAATTAATTATATTATCCCGTTACTGACAAAATTACGTCGTTACCTAACGCCGTTATTTTTAATGCCGTTATTCGCAACACTGGTTATTACTGTGTACTGTGTTACTATGTACTAACCCTAGTCAATGAAGAAGTATCTCGTGTGAGTGTTACAGGGCTGTTCATGGCTAAAGTCCTGCAACACTTTTCTTCTAAATGATCTGCTGCATCTCAGGGAGAGTGTGAAGGAGATGCTGGAAAAATACAACGCTATATTAAAGATTACGCTAGTTCTGATTCACGTATAATTTCCCAGTACTTTGACAATTTTTTTTTATACATGCAGACATAAGCTGCTATAATTATCATCCGTTTAACTTCTCAGACGTTCATGCCAAAGAGCATTCACTTGAACTCATGACAGCAATTTAAATACATCAGAGTACTAGTGTTGAAATTTGATGTCTATTTTATGTGAGGCTGTTAATATCTAAACACGTTCTCCGCATTTGTTTGGTCTGAAACTAAAATCCTGCAAAACCGACCTTTTGACCTTTCTTCTGCCAAACCGACCTTTTGACCTTTTTCCTGGACAAGCGCATTTTCATCTGCATGTTTTTTTTTTACCAGATTATTAGGTTTTCAAAAGGAATTCTGAAAAAAAGCTAGCATGTGCTAGTATGACCAAATATTAAATGCAGTACCTTATACACTGTATAATTTTTTTTATCTAAACACAGACTAGTTTATATAAAGTGAATGGTTAAATAAAGGCGGGCCTTTTTTATGTGACGAGGTAATGGTATATTCTGACAAAGCAGCAGAACATTCTGCATCACTGATTTAAATGATCGGATCCTGTTCATCGACTCAAGGTTACGTCGAGACAGATATGGCATGAATTTCTCTCTGTACAAAGCCGCTGTAGAGTGGTTCACAAAGGACATGCCACTTCTATTTAGGATCTAGACTACACTTCAAAAGAAGAGGAGATCAATAGAGCTTCCGCAAAGGACATCTGAAGGTGTCTGACGGATCAGGGGTTTTATGTAAATTTGGAGTATGACGATAACTTTGCCATGAGGGCAAGATTCCCGATATTGTAATGGCGAAATGTTTTTCGAGGGTATGCACATTCATTAGTGATTGTCAATGCCGTCTCCAGGGGTCAGGGCCCAAAGCTGATCAAGCCCACTTCAAAAGCAGCCACTCGTTAGCGGTTCATTTCCACAAGTGAAGCTGAAAGCAAACAGTCCTTTCATTTAATCTTCAGAGAAACACCAACAAAGAAAACAAGAAGTGTACACTCCTTCACAACAAGAGGAGACCCTGAGGAGAAGGGGCTATTTTTCTGAAAGAGAACCTACAGGGGCCGACCAACAATGCCAGGAAGGAAAAGGTTTCAGAAGAATACGGAACGCTCCATCTTAAACAATAATCGCACAATAGCTGTGCAACGCCTAGAAATGAAATGAAGTCTTCCAACGGCTGGTTTGTCAGAGTCAAACTGAATGCAAGGTTCAAGTGTTGTTATCAAGCTATCGACAGCAGCTTTTCTTTCTAGTCAGCACAGTAGCGAACCATTTTGAAATCACACAGAACTTTATAGTAATCGCTGAAGCCGAGAGCGGAGCTCGTCTGGCAGGCTTTAAAACACAACGTGTCAGCATTTCCCAGGTTTCCTTTCATGCGCAGGGAGTAGCGGTTGCACAGAGCGATTGATTAGAGCCAAATCTACTAATTGAAGAAATGCAGTTGCTGGCAGACACTCATGCCAGCGCGGGACGGGACGACGGTGGTCTAAACCTCTCACTCACAGGGCCCAACACACAAACACCAGACCCAGGTCGATGAACACACACATACCCACGCAGAAATCGCGGTGATAGAGACGCGCAGAAATATAAACACACTGAGAAACACAGATACGAACCCCAATCCGATTTCAAATTAACGAGGGTGGTCCAGAGACACATCTGCTAATGAGACTATTAACGCCCTCTGAATTTTACCCTCTGAAATGTTTTGAAAGCAACAGACCACAGCAGACCACAAAGCTTGCAGGGAAAAAGCAACAGGCCTCGTCAAAATCTTCCCACAACACACCCACCCACGGCGCTTCACCTCAGACCTAGAAGCAGCTTGAAGGTAAACAGCTCAGGTTCAGAGGTGTTGGCCGGTGGTGAGGAGATGGAGGAGAGAGACGTGAGCGGCGCAGTCTTATTAGAAACATCAGGAGATTAGGAAACTCAATATCGTTCCCTTATAACTCACTATAACTCTCTTAAAACGTATTATTGTTAAATACTGACTGGGACGGACGGCATTTAACAAAGAAATGTTCGTTTTCGATGATTATTCTTTTGCTCTCTTCATTGTGGTTAATATTTCGAATGAATGCTGTTTCTGACACGTGTGTCACTGGAGTTCATAAAAGTTTCCTCGCTGAAGTGTTTAAAGTGACTCTGCCCGTCCCCCGTGCAGTAACCCAGTCACAGCCATTACAGATGTGTCAGAATAATCACGGCGTGTAACGGGATTAAAGACGGGGTAGATCTGCCCCTTTCGAAAATGTATCGGCGAATGGAAAAAGGTTAACACTATTATAGGAATAACAGTATATAATCATGTCTGCATTCATGTACCATCGATCAGAAGCCCTAGGCTTTCCTAGTAGCAGAGAGAAAAATCAATGTACCTGTCCCAGGCTGCAATGTGATTGAGTTTGCATGAATGTGTGTCAAGGGTATGGAAAGAGAAGTGCTTTGCGGACACTGGTAAGTGAAAAAACTCTGGCAGAGGAGATGCAGGTGGAGATGTGGGGGGTTTAGGGAAGGGTCTGACCAATATGGTGGCCGGGGTACCGATCTGCTGGGTGGGCAGGAGAGATTAGTGTGGTGAGTCACGTTCACAAAGCTGATGGAAAACAGACAGCAGCCAGCTTACCGGGCACAGCGATCAAACGGGTGTCAGACACGAAGGTTGTAAGGGAAGCAAATCAATTGGAGGTTTTGGCTAACTGCATGAGCTGTTGGCTGGACACTGCCAAATTGAAATGAAGACGAGGCAGCAGGTTGGAGACAGTGGTGGCTCTATTAATACTGGCTCAGTCTGAATGTGAACGCCGTCGGTGGGCCGAGTTGGACTAAAGTTAAACCTCTTATCTAGAGCCCTCACCGTGGCGATGAGCCAAAAGATTACGGCCTCGGTTTTAACGGACAGCGGCAGGAGCAGAAAACCAACTGGCCCAACCAACAGTTCCCAGAAACCTGAGGAGAAGCTGATTTTGTTCAGATGCAGGAAAGTGCTCGTATCTCCGAAGCATCATGTGCTGCCACCTCTGAACTTCCCTGGTTTTCCTTGGGCTTAAAACTGTGTTGTGTGGGATTAGGGAAATCCTGTTGAAAATTGGCCTAATCCCAAACAAATCCTGTGCAACTTCGCGCAACTCATTGCTTGTGAGCAACGAAGCCAGCGTCGCTACGCTAGGGCTTGAAAGGGTGAGGCTCTGCTACACGCTAATCCTACACGTGCGATAATAGCCTAATGAGCCGCGCGAGAAGGCTACGGGGTTCAGAGATACCACGGTTGCTTTCCCAGCAACCCCCTCTCCAAAGCCCCTTCAATCAGCAGTTTGGGGCATGTGCCGCGGCCTTCCCGATGCCGGGTTACTAGGTGGCGGGTAGGGAAACAAGGGGGTGGAGGAAGGGGAGGAAGCACGGGGGCGTTCGTCCAATCGGGTTCCTCGCCCTGCACACGACTGGCGGGTCACCCACAGGACTGCTCATTTTCCCAGCAGAAATAAAACCTACGAAATGAATTCTTTTCCATGGCCTCCATTTTCCTCAATTACACTTCAGAGCCTCGGCTAAACAAGCCGCCTCCCTGAAAGCGCCACGGGAAGCCTGGCACTGATCCTCCATCCTCCTGTGGGACACGGGGCCCGTGCCAGATCAATAGGTCCAATAATGGGAGAGTCAACAGGCGGGGGGAGTGGGAGGTGCGGGTGGAGGCTTGTGTCCCACTCTCCAGTCCATCAGGGCGATCAGGGCCGGCCCACTCCTCCCCACACTGACCCATACTGCGTGGGTCAGCAGCGCCAGACGGGTAGAGCTCTCCAGGCTCGTAAACAAGAGCAATTGAGAGATGGAGAGGTTCGGGAGTTGGAGGAGGAGAGAGAGAAAACGTGCGGGCGGGCGGTGAAGCCCCTCCTCCTGCCACACAGCCCCCCCACTTCAGCCTCTGAGCCACCACAGAGGGCCTCGGGTCGCAGAGTCAAACCGTGCCGCTGGCCACCTACGGCACGCAAGGGCAGGGACTGCTGTGAAGATACGTGGGGCCGGCAGCCTGGTCCGCAGGTTGAGGCCACACCCTGCGGACCAGGGGTTGCCATGGTAACTGAACACCTGCTGGCACAAATTCCTCCCCCGCCCCTCCCTCTCGGACAAACAGTCGCCAGCCACAGGAGGAGTCCCAATCACCGCCACATGTAATCCCGGCACCGCAGAGGGGGAGGAGCATCACCAACCGTCAGCCCACCTTGCTCCAGTCCAAACGCCGTAGCGAGACACGGGCCGTCCAGGGCCGAGCCGGTTCCGATCCATTCAGAGCCGAGCTGGACCTGATCTGCCAAGCAACGCCTCCCGGCAGCCCCGGGTTCCTTCCGCCAAATTACACGCGGACAAAGAACGCCGGAGTTACAGATGGCACCCGGGAAACAGAGCGTGGCCCGCTTGGCTTCTGAAGGTCACGAGAAGGAAACGGAGTTGGAGATTGTGGAAGACACCACCATTCTTTTATCGATTTCTGCCCCGTCTGTGAAAGGAAATTCATCTATGCTCCGTATAACACATAAGATGAATCACGCTAACGGGCTTCAGAATTCAAGAGTAGGCATTAGTTACAGCAGCTCAGGCAGAGTGCTGTGGGCTTCAGACAGCCATGACGGATGTAAACATTTTTAGCACCACCAGATGAAATGATTCATTTGTTCATTAATCCACCCACCATCCTCAGATCTAGAGTGCTGACCCTGTCAAATGTACATGAGCAACACCGATTTGGAGTTAATCGTTAAAATTTCAATTGATGATTTCAATTTCTGTTTTGGTCGAGGAATTTTGGCGTCAGCCGTCTGCCAACTGAAGAATGTTGTGCTGCACCGACTGTAATGTCGGTGAGGCTAAGAACAAATGTTAAAAAAAACTAAACGACATTCCAATTACCGTTCACACATCAGAGTACTGAGCATTGATCACCGTAGCAACTCTCAGACACAATTACTCGCAACGAATGCAATGCTATATTTGTCCAGGGTCACACAGACAGTTGGTGTCGGTATTTCAGTGTGCTCCGAGAGGTCGGGGTTAGCGTGGAAACCAACCGGCTCTGCCTGCCAGATCTCCTGGGGCCGCTCCAGGCTCTGGGAGCGGGGCGGAGGTAGAGCAAACCGTGCAGGCATACTGGGACATGGAAAAACACAGCACAACACAACCCAGCAGAGCCTCTGGAGACTCCTCATCACAGGTGAATCGCGCACGCCTGCGTTTACGGGAAGGGCTCTTAGTGAGAGCGAGAGAGAGAGAGAGAGACGCACAGAGCAGCAAGGACCCTTGTCAGATGAAAAATTGCGATGACAACTACGGCAGCTTGCAGGGGTTTATGCAAAAGCCCTTCACTAGCATTCCAACGGGGAAGATCATTACAAAGGCAGCTCTCCCACCAACATTCCATAAGCCATCATAAAAAAACCCTGCAAAAACCTGCAATATTGATCCCAAAGGGACACGTCTCTAAGACACCATTTATCACAGCTTGTTTGAGCCTAAATATAGCCCATTAAAAAAATAAAATAAACAAAACAAGCAAAAAATAAAAAACACACCTTTGCTTTTCTCCATCAAGAAAATTACACTATGGTGGGGTTTGGAGCAATATTCTTAAGTGCACTTGCAAATCTATTTACACTAGAATTTCCAAATCAATCAGAGCACTAATGGCTCAGGGGATACCTGCGACAGCCAAGCCGTGGCCTCCTCCACTGGCATGCGGCTCACGTGAGCCCGCGTGGCCGTGAACCTCGGCCAGCACTACAGATTAGTCGGAAATCCTGGGAAACGAACGTGGGATGGAGGGCAGTGGGGGGTGTAATCTCCTGTCAGCGTGCATGTGAGCGTCCATGTGAGCGTCCATGTGAGCGTCCATGTGAGCACGCCGACTGCTGCCGGGTGCAGATATTCTGCGAGCATCTGTGATGATGGACGTCGACCGTACTGGCCGCTCTCCCATGGCCTCGGACTTCCTGTTTACGCTCGCGAGGCGCCGGACTCGGCCTGTACGGACGCAAGACTTCCATTGTCCTCCAGGCCGGCCGAGGAAATGACCGCGATTCGGCTGTTGTTTCCGTGGGGACGTTGGTCACACAGGCTAATGCCCTGCTAGCATGAAGAAGTGGCAGAAAGCTGAGAAAGAAACAGAAGCTAAAGAGAAGGAGGAGAGAAGATGACAAAGACGAATAAGACGGTAAAAACATCCTGCCTGCTCCACCTCCCGCTGAACTCCACACAGATAACTGCAGTCCAGATCGTCATTATCCCCACAGGCCAAATCAACACCTCATGACAAGCCCTGACTTCAGTGCTCTCTTCACAGCCAGTTTTAATTGCAGCCTGATTTTACGAGCTCCCCTCATCCCGCCTTTGACGCAGGACGTCTCGTCAGGGCCAAACCAGCCAGGAATCTGGGGAACTTCAACCCAGCCGGAGTGTGTCTGTGCCTTTACAGGCCTTCTGGAGTGACGGGCTCCTGACAGGTTGCAATTACCGTCGTGGCGGGTCGCTTGTCAGACGGCCCACCGGGGAGTCCGGCCTGGCCGTGGTGCTGCGGCCGACGGACATGTCAGCTACCGCCCAGCACGGCAAGCGGGGATCAATACTCACAAAGGCCAGAGAGACGCACACACGTTCACACGCAGGTAGCCGTCTGTAGCATCTGTGACCACACAAGGGTGGGGTTGGTGGGGGGTGGGGGGTATGGTCTCATCAGCAGACGAACGCTTGTGCTGGCACATGAACGGGAGAGGAGTCGGGCACAGTCTACGCAGGTCAATGGGACCCAAAACACCACGCCTGTATGCCACGCAGCACCCACAGGAAAGCACACAGAGACATGAAGGCGTGGATAAAATGTCTGGAATTCAGGCTGAATTGGAATGGCCTGTTCATAGCACCTGCAGCACACTAAACCAAAGGGGTGTGGAGGAAAAAGTTTGTTTATAATGGCCAGAAATATGTGCAAACACACACACACACACTCACACACTCACACACTCACACTGCATTTCTGAGTGCCACTGTGTATGGTCCACCTGTCAGAGTCTGGCAGAGGAGACTGCAGGGGGTGTCTGCAGGAACTTCATGCCTGAACTGTGAGAGTCATTAGCGGGGAGGGTAATACGCTGGGATACACACACACACACACAAGCGGGGAGGGTAATACGCTGGGACACACACACACACACACACACACACACACACACACACACACACACACACACACACAAGCGGGGAGACTAATACGCTGGGACACACACACACACACACACACACACACACACACACACAAGCGAGGAGGGTAATACGCTGGGATGAGCAAACCAGGCGGAAAACCCAGTTTGTACTCTGTGACTTTGCATGGGCGGTTAAACAAGGCATGACATGGAATGCTGGGATGAAAAGCAGGATGTGCTTAAGAGAGGGTAAGGGGGGGTAAAAGAGGGTAAGAGGGGGGGTATGAGAGAGGGCAAGAGAGGGCAACAGAGAGTGTACCCTTCAGAGAGGGTAATGGAGAGGTCAGGTTGTCTTTAGCTCAGGCATTGTGTGAAGCACACACAACTCTGCCAAAATAAAAAATAAACCCTGTGGCTCATACAAGTCCATTTTTCAACATCTGCTGAATTATGGTAGTCCTTGAATAAAGAGAATGACTTACAGGCCAAATAGATGTGACTCCTTGTTGCTCAGCAACAGTATTGGCCATTTTATGAATCAGGCCAGCAACTTTTCAAATCGTTTTGTTTATTTAGGGTGTGCGCATGTTTTTCTGACGCCCCAGGTGACGTCCTGAGACTCTAAACACTAAACCCAAATGGCCACTCTGATGAGCAAACTAAGACTTTGCCATAAACGTGCACCCCGAATACCAGACAGGGCTTCTCCACGTGAACAGTCCTGTATACAAAATTCTGGATTCATCTTCGCTGCGCTATTCTGTGAAGGCAGCAAAAAGATCCGTTAAGCCAATATCATCACAACCGCCACTGTCTTACCCTCATGCTAATTATGTTCTGAGGTAAACTAGCAGCGCTGACCAGGAAACAGCATTTAGGTTACGTCACTTTCAGTTCCAGGGCACTCTGGGAAATCCCCCAGCTTTATAACCAATTTATTACTTTGAAAACTATTGAGTGTGAGATCAGCAGGGAATAGGCGGAAGGTAACAGGCTGGCCCTGCCATCTGTGACGTTTATGATGCTCACAGAAGCCTGGCTTCATTAAAAAGACCTCTGCTGCTTCTTCTTGGTTGGCTGCTCTGTGGGTTTTCTCAGTTATTTAGGCAGAAATTAAGTTCTGCTGCTCATGTCTGGTATTGGCACCAAACACACAACTTTGGTCCACTATTTTTTTTGCTAGTCTCACTCACACACTAACACACACACACACACACAGAATCCTTTCTTGGGGGGTGTTTTCATGTTTTGGGGTCTTAACATTCATTCATGTCATTAGAGCAGAGTGCTTGTGGTGGTCTGAGGGCTGGTCGGGTACAGGAATGGCCCATTTCTGGCCCGACTGGTGTGGTCCAGTGAAGGCTGATCTTCCATACGACTCCCCCAGTTCATCCATAGGAACTATTGTTTACTTGCCTGACCAAGGCCTTTCTTCCCGGATCACTCGGTCCGGCCGGGTGGCCCGATCCAGCAGTCCCGATGTCGCTGCCAAACATGGTTCATTTGAGAATTCTTGGGCACGTTCAGCTCAGATGAAACTTTCGTGTCCTTGCCCAGATGTGTGGGGACACCATCCGGCTTCACGGGTATGGACAGTCCTCTCATACGCTCATGTTCACAGACACAACATAAACAGTCTGAATGTTTATTCTGCTTATTCTAACTCAAAATGATGTTTGTTTTATACTAAGCTAAGCAATAAAAGGGGCAAAGTACTTTTTGAATGGAGTGCGTAATTTCAGGGCTTATCAGATTCAAGGCTTTGGTATCCACATTTTCAAGCAAGCCCTAGCCGAGGGCTACCTTTAACCTTTCTGTCAGATGAACAAAGAACAATAAGACGTGTAGAGCACAGAGAAACAACTCTCTCTCTTCACCCAAACACACACACACACACACACACCATAAATCTCAGTGTGTACCCAAATATTACAACAGAATGTAGTTAGGCAAAGTCTCCAAACACTTGTTGGCTATATCGAGAGGCTCTTTGATTGCCAGTACAATGACGTGAATGTATAAAGTAAATCTGGTGTAGGTAACACAGATAATGTACCTACAATACAGATGCACAGAATCTATACAAGTAATTAAAAAAATCTAAATTATCACTTCGCCATGAAACATTCTCTCTCGCCATCTCATTCATGGATAGGCATGTGCATGTACGTACACACACACACACAAACATCTTGTGGGCCTAATAAGAATCTCAACAGCATGAATGTGAGGAGAAATACTTCCTGCCAACTGAAAACACTGCACTTGCAGACCAACACAGAAGCCCTGATGTTGCTTCGTTCCCACTGGGATTAAATCAAAACCAACACGATCCCCTCTCGCTACACACCACCATTTGTTCCTTCATCCTCGGTCCTCTTTAATTCGCTCAGTTTAAAGCTGTGCCGTACACAGATCTTACAACCTTCAGAGAGCTAACAACTGTGTAGGGAGGTGTAGCGCTGAGGTGCACGGGACACACACTCGAGTTTTCCTGCATGTGTGCACTCAAGCAGAACCCAACCTGGGCCCTCCCTGTCAGTAAACAGCCCCTGGTGGCGTTGCTCAGAGACGCAGGGCTAGAACGTCAGTCCCCCTCCACCCACACCCGCCCCTCAGGGCTCCGCCCGGTGCGCTGGGCGCCGGCACTCGCGGTCTGAAAGGTTCAAGAACCAGGACGATTCCACAATGCTTTCAGAAGAGGTAAATATAGACATGGCAGCCGTCCCTGATGGCTCCTTCTGCCGCTGGGTGCACCTGGTGGAGGTGGTGGTGGTGGAGAGGGGGGGGGATCCAGACGAGATAAGGCAGGAGCGCTGCTTCTTGGTGCCTCTCTAGGGACAAAGGGAGCGGCCAATAAACAGGCAGGCCCATTCAGTCAGGGCCTCTTCTCATTGGCCTGATCCGCATGGGCGGGACAGAAAGCCGATACGTATGTGGGGCCCCGAAACGAGAGGCCAGCCGGACGTCTCCGTATGGAATGAGACACAACGAGGTGTTCCGGTTACACACACGACAGGTACAGTAGGCCAGGTGGAGAAATATCCACCTAGCAAAAAAACGCTGAATACCGGGATTGAAGCGGACCGTGACCGGGTTTCTATGTGCTGATTAGTAGGAAATATTCACGTTTGGCAGGTGTTAAAAGGAGTACACTTCAGCACTGACTCATCAGACGGGCAGGACGACGTCTCGTCAGGGAGCAAAGACCCATAGATTCTCATGTTGTTATCTCTCTCTCTGACTCACTATCTTTTGTGCCAAATGAGGCAAATGACGGTCTGTCTCTGCAAAGGTGTTCGGTACGATGACCTACCGTGTCCCCAGCTGAGCACGGGGGTCTCTCATCGCACACTCTCTGATCCTGCCTGGGCTTTCACCCCGAGACCAAATAAAGGTTTGTGCTGACCGGACCACTACAGCAGAAAAAGACTATGGCCATGTGTCTACCCCTTCACTAACACGAGCACCTCTTGAGACAGAGGCTCGAAGTGGGTTGGGAGAGGAGAGGTCTATTTGAGAGGACAGTACAAACAGAAGTGTTCTGATCAAACAGAGCAAACTAAGACTTTCATAAACACGGTAAATAAGCCAGGCTGTTGGCACTGGCCTAGTTCATACTTCCGTTCTGAAGTTTGGAGAAGAGTCAGGGAATAATGAATTCTAGATGCCAAGAATGAAAACAAAGGGCTTTCAGATATCATTATCTCCTTGTTCGTCAGATGGTAGCATGGCAGTCTGAGAAAGGCCAGAGAGGGAGAGAGAGAGAGAGAGGGAGAGAGAGAGAGAGAGAGAGAGAGAGGGAGATAGAGAGAGAGAGATTGTTCTGGAAAGACCGGCTTGGTCTAGCAACACAATACAAGCAGTAACTCCCCGAAACCTGCAAACTAGCAAAGCTTGTTTGTCGATTGCGGGCACTTCTAAACCCCCCCCCCCCCCCCCCCCCCCCCCCCCCAGGGAGGACTGGCACCTCTTGTCTACTGGCCACGGACTACGTGAGGCCACCGGGGTGGAAAAAGACAGAGTACGGTAGAGGGCAGCCATGATGTGAGGAGTTCACGGAGCAGGGGGCCTGGGGCAGGGTGTGTGGGATGTGTGGGGTGCGTGGGGTGTGTGGGGTGTGTGTGTGGCGGAGGGGTGCTTCCCTCTCCAGCCACAGTGAGACTCCGCTGGCATGGTTCTTGTCAGACCCCCCAAATTCCCACCCCTCCTCTACTCCGCTGACCAGGCAGAGACAATAGGTGAGTTCATCAGACGCACCGGCGCTCCTGCCTTTACGTTTCACAGCCCAATAATCAAGGGACAGAGAGAAAGAAGGGAAGAAAGAGTAAGAGAGAGAGAGAGAGACAGGCATACAGAGGACAGACAGCTGGGGCCACTTACATGCTCCGTCACCCCACATATGGAAGCAGTAGATGACGAGGCAGGGGGAGAATACCCCAGTAACAGAAGAGCGGGCTGGGCCACGGCAGTGGGGGGTGGAGGAGGTGGTGGAGGTGGTGGTGGTGGTGGTGGTGGTGGTGGAGGAGGTGGTGGTGGAGGTGGTGGTGGTGGTGGTGGTGGTGGTGGTGGTGATGGAGCACGGACACTGCGCCCTGACAGCCTCGTGCTCTCTGTGACCTCATTTAAGCCCGCCACGGCCGCACGATTTCCACCACGACGGTCGGTGTGACCGTTCGGAGAAATATTTGCCAGTGTAATTATTAACTGCAAAAGATGATGTGTGAAGCCTTCTTGGAGAATTTTCAGCCAGTGGAGACAGCTGTGATTAGTCAGTGGGAACACAACAGGAAGTGGTCAGTGCACTCTTACACAAAACCGCCAAACCAATCACCCCGTGAATCAACAATTTGAAGCTATTTATAACCGGATACATATAACGCTGCAGTGCACACGCTGCTAACCAAACAGCACGAAGTTCCATAAAAACGCTGGAGACCGCGAGCATTCAGCCGAACGTGGAGGTAATGAAATAAGCCCAAACGATGATGTGAATTAATATGTGATCAGCTGTGCGCCTCTGCAAACGTGCAAGCACTGTGCAATCGTCTGTGGTGGCAGAAATTCATTAGCGCCAGAAGCTCCACTCTAGATAAGGCGACCGGCGGAGACGCGGGGGGAGGGGAGGGGGGCGGGGCGCGGATCATCATAACCAATCACGGCGGTAAACTCCCGACGCCCAAATGAACTGCGCGGTGCGCGGAGGCGAGCCGGAGAGGGAGCGAGGGGTTCATTAGTTCAGGCAAGCGCTCCTCCCCGGCTGCCAACTCCGAACGCAATAACGCCGGCCGTGTATTTGCATTTCACACAGCTGGCTGGAGCCGAGCGATAGCAGAGCAGAGCAAAGAGAGAAACAGCAAAGGAAAAAGAAATAAATAAAAATGGCCACGACCTGGATAAACAATCAGAGGGCTGGCATGACCGGGCACGGGCCAGAGGGCTCGAGCAGGTTTGTGAGGCTGAAAGGGCCCCGTGGCCCAGTGCACTCGTCTATGGGCCCAAAGGAGCGGTCAGCAGGGCGAACACTGTGGCACTGCCAACATGCCGCGGTGAGCCACCATCTCATGTAGACCGTGGATGAGCTGCTTGATTTGCAAAAGTCTCAGGTTGGTACCATTTGCCTTGATGTGTGTAGGGCGCAAACTGAATCTGCTTGTGGAGCAAAGAGTGGGTTACTGTTATGGCGCCCATCAGCGGCCCTTCTGCAGAAATGCACCATGGGAGAAGAGGAGCAACAGACGCCCTGTCCGACCAGGCTGTGTCAACCGTTTAAAGTCGCACCGTCTGGAGTTTCTCCGAGTCACAATCAGGAAACGTGAGCCACACGTGTTCATTTACACCCCTGACCTACAAACGCAGTGATGCTCTAGTTCTTCAGCTCACAGACCCTAAATGTTCCTACAGACAGACGCTCTATACGCGCAGCAGGTGCACCACAGGCAGAGAAGGCAAACGACCCGAGGAAACGTTGGGAACACCTCCCACAGACAGCAGGCAACCAATCAGAGCTAGCAAAGGCGGGGTGCAGTCAGGGTGGGAGGTGCCTACAGGCGAGTGACGGGTTCTGGGCTCGGGGCACCTTTTAAACGGGCCACGCGGCCATCGGCCAGCCCTCCCGGACGTGTCCGTCAATCTCTCACACCTTGTTGGCATGGGCAGGGGCTCGGCAAGAGGGTGGGATGGGGTCACGTCTTCGGGTCACGCGGATGGCGCGTGGCTGTCGAGGAGAATCTCGACTTGATCCATCACGCGTGGCTGGTCGCGGCGCGGCGCTGAGCCTGTCAGTGGCGGGTCTGGATCAGACCGAGAGCCCCAATGGATCTCATTTGTAGTCCTGGCAGAGAGCCCCGCTCCCCTGATACTGCCTGCCCGAGCGCGACAGCTCCGAGAGTCCTGCTTATTCTGAGGTGTTCGTGGTTGGGATCGGCGAGATGGCTAACCCAACCCACACTGGGTCTGTGCCCCCTCCTTCCTTTCCCCCAGTCCAGGAGGTTCGGAACCGAGCTCCAGGTCCGGTGTAGAGGGGGCTGCCGGGACTCGGGGAGATGGAGCTGAAATGTGGCCAGAGGTTTTACTGAGTTTAGGTAAACAGACAGACAACTTGGACATCAATGTCCCGATCAAAGGACTATGACCCGCAGGGCTACAGCCCTTACACGCCAGCGGTCCGGGACACGGAGAGGGGCTCCCTGGGGCTGCCCCATACCAATGCTAGCACATGGGTCGTCTCCAGGAGCTGTGGGACTGGGCGGTGGAGACGGGCGGTGCGGGTGGAGAGCTGTTGTTTCTGCAGTGCTCTTTCAACCTAGCGAGGTCTAAAGAACGGATTTTTCAAGGTTCGTCACAAACCTTGTCCAATATGACACAACCAATTCAGACATGTGATCTCAACATTTCAGCTACAAAAGCCTCGGTTTCCTAAAGATTAAGAGCGCTGGTGAGATCAGAAACCCATTTCTCAGCAAAAGAAATTTCTAAGCCTATTCCTTCCGCCTAATCCCCAAACAAAAGGAGTGACTTGCAACAGATTAACACCTGTTAACAATACCCAGTAGTGACCGCGACCTCTCACCAGAACACCACGCACTGAACGGACATTCCACGAATTCCTGCGTTATCTCAAGTTCTGTGCTCACACAAACACAGGGCAGGGACTCAAGGGCTTATTCAGTTTTCATTTGTCCATGAAATACCTTGATTCATTTACTCCTGTATTACAGAGAGCACTGAACAGAGCGGTCAGCCCGCTACACTGTGGATACTCACTACCCTGTGACCTATGGCCACGGCCTTTCAATTCCACAATAAGATACACACAGATACATTTATTAACACTTTTTGCAGTAAAAAAAAAAAAATCATGAATCTTAAAAAGTAAAAACATAAAAAATAGACTTTAAATCTACTTTGCTTGATTTGATACATCTTGCTGTCCTCTTTAGCATATGCCAGTGTGTAAACACCACAGGTCAGAGGGCAGCCAGACAGCCTTATGTGACTAAATATTTCAGACTCCTCTGCATATGTCAGTGTTGACACACACACACACACGTCCTTAGCGCAACAATAGCGTGATGTGGCAGACCCTATCCTCAGAGTTAACTCTGAAGATGGCGAGAAACCGTCTCTGTTCTGATCCGTTCCGCCCCCGTATCACTGTCCAAGTCCCAGTGACGTCCGCGGTGTCTCCAGCGAGAGAGAAACGCCGAAGCTTTTGAGCCACTGTACACGAGATCGTTCTTAAGTGGGCGTCAAAAAAATAAATAAAAACGACCTCCGAGTGCAAAGCCTCGGGTGTAGAGGCACCATGTTGTCAGAACTCCGTAACTGCTGCGTGAACGCGTGTAACGCGCTTGAGGCTTTAGAACCGCCGCTCGAGTCGGCCATCGTGGCGGCTGCGTGCCATGACCTGCGTGACACGCTCCGTTCAGCGCTACACGCAACCAGTGGCCTTCACCGCACACGGCTAAGAGCAGAGAGCACCAATAATGCACATGGACACAGTATTGGGAGGCTGAGACTTTGTTCTCACACACACACACACACACACACACACACACACACACACATACTAAGAACAACTGAGCTAAAAAAGGGATACAATCAATCGTTCAGAGCAGGGAGAACGCTAGGTACCTTCTTGTGGAAAATCACTATGAGCGGATCTGCGGACAGTAGTGGCACGCCCCCCCCCCCCCCCCCCCGAGCTGCTTCTTACAGGCCAGGGCCGCCTAAAGCCCGCGGGCCAGCCGGCCCGGACCCAGATGGCTACGGGATAAAAACGCACACGGCTGCATGCCTAATCCCGAGGAGCGGGAGTCATTGTTTAAAATGGGAGGAGATGACAGGTGGCGTGACCCACGGAGGCTGCTCAACGCCGTCGCAGCAAACAGTCTAATTCTAGAAGCCGCTCGGGCCTGCTGAATAAGTAACCTTGGTCGCTACTAAAGGCGTCATGTATCAAGTCACCCACTACAATAGGCCAGAAATGATCGGGTCACATGTGGTGTGCACACAGCACCGGGCATGTCTTCCCAACCCAAACCTCCTCGGTTCCTACGCGACAAACACAACAGCATGTCTGGGGCCGGGTAGGAGGCGGTCCCTCAGGGGGGGGCGGTCCCTCAGGGAGGGCGGAGCCAACACCTCTGGGGCACGGCTGCCGTGTTAGTAAATCGATCGCGGTCGGTCAAAGCCTGCGGCTCCCGAGCTGGGAACGAACCGTTAGCTGTGGGGGAAGCCGGCTTGACGCACCATGAGAAAGTGGTGTGCGCATCTTTAATGGTTAACCGAATATCCTCGTGGGAACGGGGGGGGTTTTGGGCTCTGCTGGTGACGAATGGCGTTGGTTGATTCAGAGATCAGCCAGGAGCGACAGCCTGAACACAGATATCGCAGACCGGAGACAATTCAATTAAACGCAATATGAAGTATCACATATGTAATTAATGAAATAGGAGTCACGAGCATGTCCTTGCCTGCTTTAATACAAACAAACCCAAGAGGGAACACGAGGGAGAAAAAACAGAGCATGTGTGTGTGTGCGAGAGAGAGACAGAGCGCGAGAGAGAGAGAGAGCAAGCATCAGAGGAACTCAGCAGTTGCTTAAAATAACAGAGGAAAGGCAAGATGAGAAAGACATTCCAACAAAACTATGCCAAGCACCTGTGATCCAGCACTAAAGACTAGCACAGAACATCTGTGGACACGTGAATAATTACAGAGGGGGGGAGACATGGATAAATAGAGTGAGGGGCAGAGAGGGAGATCAGGGGGGGGGGGACAGCCCTCGGGAACATACGAATCCCATTCTCGTGATTACATCTCATCTCAAAAGGGCACTAGAGGAGGAGAACAATCCATATTCCTGTCCTAATTTCTCATTCTTATGCATGCGCACGAACACATGCATGCATGCACACAGACACACACACACACACACACAAGCATGCGTACGCATACATGCAGCATGTGCTTATGCGCACGCACACACACATACACACACACACACACACAGTTGGAAAGGAGGGCAGAGGGAGCAGCTACAAATCAGAGAGACGGGCTCTGCTCAGCACAGCGAGGTGGCAGATGAATAGCAGCTCCTCTGAGGAGCATCAGAACCTCAGCACCTCACAGACAGAAGGTCAAGAAGCTTGACCAGAACCAAGCCGGCCAAAGAGGTTCTCCCATTATGCTACACATCAACGTCCATTTCTGGTGGAAATGGGCAGCAATGCAGGAGCTGATACATCTGATCTGAATCAGAAGGATGAATCAGTCCCAGCCATCCTGTAAAACCAAGTATATACGCAAAGGGACTGGCAACAGGCTGCCACCATCTTCATCAGAACACGGTTCCTCTACCTCTCCTCCGCCAGCACGTCAGAACTGCCATTCCGAAGTCCTCTTCACATCCAGCTGAAATCCGCAGGGTGGAAAACGCCGCGTGCCGTCGGGCCGGGCAGACACGCGTGGCGCCGTGGGGCTGAACTCAGACGTGCCGGTCTAAAACTCCAGCGTGCGGAGTGAAAGCAGGCGAGCCAAACAGAACCGCTCCTCTCCAGGGTGGGAGCACCTCACCACGCTCCACCACTCCGGCCTGACTTTAGGCAATTAGACCGCTTATCAGGTGGTAAATACCTTTCTGGAGACAACAGATTGTGTGTGTGTGTGTGTGTGGGTGGGTCACTGATGGGGTGCTGGGCCAGCCCATTGGCTGTCAACACTTCCCACCTGCTTGGCTTGAATGGATCAGCCCAGTGACAGTTTACATTTCAGCAGGGAACTAATGGGAGCTGAACACGGTTCCGGGCTATGTACTGACCCGTGACCTGCTTTGTTAATTCGGGCCAATCTCCGCTTATCTGCATGCTCATAAATGCCATGAACGTCGGCTGAGTTCTGCGCTTCGCAAACAGGAGCGGCGACAGGCTGGTTCTCGGGAGGGGAGCGCTCTGAACGCACGGCTGATGCCTTCTGGGAGAACAGCGAGGGGTTTTATCTGCGGCGGGGAGCCGTGATCTGGTGAAATGAGCTGCGTGTGCAGTAGGGCGGCGATGGTGGAGCATCTGTGGGTGTGCTGGAGCAAGAACCCAGTCGGGTTGGGGGGGCTGGATCTGGGGGAACCATCACGGGCTCATGGCCGCACCTCACCCCTCAATGTGGGCCCTGTCGCCGGGGGGGGCGTGCTGTGGTTGGCACATCACCACCAGTCACCCCCAGCGTTCTGGCGCACCGGAACCGGCACGGTGTCCGTTCGTCCAGCTCTCTGTGGCGAGCGACGAGTGTTAGCTCAGCAGAGGAACCCTCTGTCTCCTCCTCATGCCAGGAGAAGACTGGGAAAGGGGGAGGGGGGAGAAGAGAGAAAAGAAGAACAGATGAAGACAAGAAAAATAGAACAAAAGTGAAAGAAAGAGAGGCCAGGAGGAGGCAGACGTGGTCTCCGTGTGGAGGGGGCGTTGAGGGGTTGTGGACTGGTTCGAGGTGCTCGAGCGCTCAGTTCAGCCGGGTCTGGTGCCCGGCCCAGTGGCAGGCTGCAGGCGTGAAGTGGGGGGAGGACGGCTGTGCTCAGCGGGACTCCCCAAAGGCCTGCCCGTGCCTCCGGGCACAGAGAGAGAGGGAGAGAGAGAGAGAGAAAGAGAGAGAGAGAGAGAGAGAGAGAGAGAGAGAGAGAGAGAGAGAGAGAGAGAGAGAGAGAGAGGGAACCAGTCATTGCTCATCTCCAAAAAATGTTCAGGAGGAAGGCCCAATGGCCAGCACAACATGGCAAGAAGCTATGGCTGAACAGAAAGTGTTCTTCAGGGGAAACTGAGGAGGAAGGGGCGGAGCAGGGGGCGGAGCATGTGGTGGGGTTGCGTTTAAAGCTCAGCTCCTGCACCTTCGCTCACCCCCACGCTTCCACGGGACGACGGCTTGACAGCCTTGGACAACCATGACGTGGGGAGCCAATGAAAACACAGGGGGGTGTGGCTACAATAGAATGATGGGCATGTGGCCGCTCGAATTATACAGTCACCGGCCCAGACCCGGATCGGGGCTTCAGCAGTGTGAGACATGACCCATTAGCCCAGGCTGTTCATAGTCCAGCCCAGCAAACGTAAGCGTGACAGGAGCTTCAACAGGTGAAGGAGCTCCAACAGGTGAAGGAGCTCCTACAGGTGAAGCAGAATCAGCCCCCGTCCTAGAGGAACTAAAGCCTGGCCGCTGTCTGAACCACTTAACACAACTCAACCAAAACAGGCAAAACCGGTTTTAAACGATCCGTAGCCTAAAACCTGCTGGAAAACAGGACTGCAGTCAGACACACAGTCCTTCATCGCCTCTCTCATGAATCAGACCCACCTGATTTAAGTCCACAGCTCATCATTACGGCCTTTCTGACCATGAACAGCACAGATATTGGACCTCGCAGGACTGTGAATAGAGTCGCTGTGCAAAACAACATGAGACCCAAACACCAAGGTTGTTCAGGTAAAGTGGTTTTGTACGTTTGGAGCGTTTGCTTCCACAGAAGGGCCGTTTGTGCGGGAGTGGACCGTAGAGAGTGGCAGGTGTTCGAGGATCTCGATTCTTCAGCTGAAGAACAGAACTGCTGCTCCCGAGAGATAAGCCCAACAGAAGGTGTCGCCATGGTGACGGCACAACAAAAACGACCTCGACGCGAGAGTCGCCGTGGCGTCACCCGGGCTCCCCGACGAATCGCTGTACCAACCGCAGCTCGACACCATCCCCCTACCACGCCCCTAGCCCCGCCTCCAGCCTCGAGCCCCCATAGGAAGCACCGATGCTGACGGAACACGTCGGCCCGATGCCCAGTCCTCCCTCGTGCGCCGTTCTGACTCCGCCCCCCTGTTTACCGCGGACAGAAGCTGATGGTGAGTGACGGAGGATCAGACAGGATGGTGCGACGGTGTTGGTAGGGTGACGATACCAACCTACAGCTGTGTCACGCGTTGTCCAGACTGGCCCGAAGAGGGCAGTAATGAGCCAGGACGTTCATTTACGGATTGTAATTTTTTCCATTTGTGGTTATTTCATTTACATACCCAAACGGTATATCTGCAACGATCTAACAGGAAACATTCATTTACAATGTGTGTCTTTTGGCTCATGTGAGTCTTTGTTAGCTCAAAGCACCAACTCCAATGATATCTCTACACAAGCATACTTATCTGCAATAGCCTAACTTGCAGAAAAAACAAATGTCAATTTCCCATATAAAAAGAAAGCACTCAAAAGGTGGATCTGAAACGTGTTTCTACGCTAATTAACATTTTAACCAGCCTGATAACGTTGAGCGTTCCACTGCACAATGGAATTATTATTAAAGGCAATCGTTCAGTTCTGTGCGTGCTGAGTGTCGGCCGCTTGGCTGGGCCCCGAGGAGACGGGGTTCTCCGTTCACTCGGGAACACCGTGCCCGTGTCCTGAATGCTTCCATGTAAAGGAATTTCAGAAGCAGCCTTCCGCCCTGCCCACAAGGTCATCCTACCCGGCGCGGACAGGGAAGACTCCAGCGGACGGAGCAGATTCAGCAGATTTACACAGCACGCCCGTACGCCCCGCTTCTCCAAACTACACCACGCCAGGATCCAAGTTAGGAACCGTCAGCAACTAAACCACCGCCATCTTCATTAGAGTGACCGTCTGCTGATGAGTGTTTGATCTGAGCATTCAAAGACTTCCAAAACTCCCTTTTGCCCATGAGTTAATCACTAGACCGCATTCATACATCATCGAGTGGTCTTACAGTTACACAGCAAAAATGACGTTTTGAACACTTTGCGATAACAAAAAAAAACTTTAAAGCACAATTGTTATTTTATGTTTGTTACCAAGATCAGCAAGTTTCCCTATGACAAAGTGCCCAGATAAAAGTCTGACTCGGCTATATCTGACTGGCGCACATATGTAGCAGTACCTCGTACAGACACAAAAACAAGCAAAACTACAACAGTAAAAACACCACAACCGTTTGACCATTATGACCATTACGCACTGCAAGTAATTATTTTGGTTGTTAATTAAAACCAATGTTAGATGCTTAAGCAAATGATTTCTCCAGTAAACACAGCGACTGAGCTCATTCCAAACCCCCCCCCGGATAAGTGTGATTTCTGGTGAAGTTAATCCAGCAGGCTCCAGTAACCTCCAGGTCCTGCGAGTTATACCACTTCTAAGAAATGTAGAAGACTCATCAATGATTGAGGCAGCGTGAATTAAACATGGGACTGTGCAACAGGAAGGAGTCGGTGGGCGTATCCCAGCGTGGCCAACCCGGAGGCGGGGAGCGGCACATGGAGCGACTGCAGCTCGTTCCGACCTCCGCAACAAACGGACCGGACCAAGCGGCAGTGGCGGACTGGACCGGGCCATGCTGGAAACGCAAACACCTCTTATGATGACAAGGGTGGTCTAGAGACTTCCAAGAGATTCGGTTTGGAAAGGGCTTTGGAAACACCAAACCTTCCTCCGACACCAGCGAGCACAGCCCAGCGACCCAGGCATTTAGGTGTGCGAGTGAGTCGATAAGATCATTTTTAAACTGCAGGTCTGCCTGCTTTCATAGTAACACACTCTCTTAAAATGACCACAGAACCATCTGACGGGCTCGTTTCCTGGTATGTAGTGAAAATGTGGGCCACTGAATACATATGTAGCATAGGCAAATGCATTTCAAATGCATTCAGTTAATTTATCCCCATCATCGGGAGACTGGAGCCTGAAACATTACTAGGTGAGAAAACTCCATGACTGCACACATGGATAGACAAAGTCATGTTAGGTGAGAGACATTTCAACTGTGCTGAGTGAGGGGGAGAGAGAGAGAGAGAGAGAGAGAGAGAGAGAGAGAGAGAGAGAGAGAGAGAGAGGGGAGAGAAGATTTCAACTGTGCCGAGTGAGGGAGAGAGGGAGGGAGGGAGGGAGGGAGGGAGAGAGAGATTTCAACTGTGCCAAGTGGGGGAGAGAGGGAGAGAGAGAGAGAGAGAGAGAGAGAGAGAGAGAGAGAGAGACACTCTCCAACTGTGCTGAGTGAGAGACAGACAGACATTCCAACTGTGCTGTGTGCATGTGAGAGAGAGAGAGAGAGAGAGAGAGAGAAAGAAAGAGAGGGGGAGACATTCCAAGTGTGCTGAGTGAGAGAGAGATAGACATTTCAACTATGCTGAGTGAGACAGAGACAGAGAGAGAGAGAGAGAGAGAGAGAGAGAGAGAGAGAGAGAGAGAGAGAGAGAGACATTGCAACTGTGCTGAGTGACACACCCCAATACACCAGTTCAATTGCCAATATATGTGTTCTTGGCGTACACTCGAACCACTCTGGGTCAACACCACAAAGTGCCCTTGGAGTGCACAAGTATGCAGAATAAGGGCCAGTGGCTCTGCTACTACAGGAGGAGTAATGCCTTAAGAGGGGTGGAGAACGGAGAGGGGGGAAAGATGGAGGATATAAACAACATCTGTCCTTGTGATCAAATACAGCGAGGGAGGAGCTTAAGGACTTCAGCACATTCCCCAGATGAATGGGTGAGCTCCTTCTGAGCAAGACGGAAGGAAAAACGACGACACGACTAACCTCATACAATCCGAGTCTCACACACACACACACACACACACACACACACACACACACACACACACACACAAACACACACACACAGAGAAAAGCTGGGGCCTCTCATATCCCATGTCAATCAACACGCAAAAAAATCTTGGGGCCATTTCTGACCCAGATATAAAGCTTGTAAAACAAGTAAACGCAGCTGTTATGAACAGCTTTTTCAGCTCAGAGGAGCCAGAATTAAACAATTTCTTAGTCCAGAAGATCTGGAAGTGGTAATTCATGCTTTTATGGCATCCTATCCGCATTACTGTAATACTCAGAAGTTTGGGATCGGCCAGTCATATCTTGTTTGCCTGCAGCACGTTCAAAATACTACACCTCGACTATCGGTGGGTGTCGACGGCTCACGTTACCTCAGTGTTGGCATGCGTGTTTGGTTTTATGTTCAGATTAGTGTCCAATAGCAGATTTTGTTTGTTTTGTGAGCTCTGTACGGACTGGACCCCACACACACACACACACACACACACACACACACACACACACACACACACACACACACACACACACACACACACACACACACACACACACACACACACACACACACACACACACACTGCTGCACGTTCCTCTCCTTGAGCTCCAAGGTCCACCTCTCAGTCACTCCAGAGAGGCCCTGGAGTCTCTCGCCCGTCTGAAGATGAAACGTGACGGTGCCTCTCCATCACAGTACCGCTGCTTCCGAACCGCCTCCCAGCTGAGTTTAGGCAAATCCAGAGCTTTGCTCAAATTCAAACCGAAAATAATTTTATTCAGTAGCCCTTTTTTTTTGGAAATAGCAGGATGTAATGTGAAAGAATGAATGTAAACCGTGTTGGAGCGTTTGACAGTGTGGAGAGACGTATGACAGGAGCATTTGCACAGCACTCTGTCGACACTCATCATTTTAAATGAGCTTTATAAATAAAATTCAATTACTTACACTGACACACACACTCTTTCTATTTCACACACATCTATGACCAGTCCAGACAGTCCCATAATATACACATATACATGTGTACATATACATGTGTACATACAATTCTGCTCAGACACATGTGTACACCACCCCTCCCTACACACACACACACACGCACACACACCTTTAAATGTCCTAAAAGGGACTTCCCTATTACTCACAGAGCATATTTGCATCCTCATTAACTCTATCTGGCAACATAAGCTTTTGTCATAAAAGCGCGAGCACACACACACACACACACACACGTGACGCTCCCTTTGACAGCCAGGCTAGTGACCCAAGTGTTGGCAGCACAGCCAGTGCACAAGACGGACAAAAGCAGGCAGCCATCAGCGTGTAAACTGACTTTGTGCGTAACACGGCGGTCCAGCTACAACGTAAACACAAAAATCCCACAGCAAGTCCCAACATGATGTTTCCTCAACCACGAGGGCTGATCAGACACCATCTAACCTTCTAGTAACAGTCCAGCAGTGAAGTGCCCTTGAGCTCAGTCCCATTTGTACTGGCCATTTAGGGCTGTCAAAACAGACAATGAATGGTTTTGGGTTTCTTTTTCACCCATGAACCATAACTGACACTGATTTAAAAAAAATAATCCAGACAGAGTGGCACAATGAAACATAAGGACATTAAACATTACATGAAGATGTCAGTCTGTAGGTAAGTCACAGTACCGACCTGGTTTCACCGTCTTCAGTCGTAAGGGCGCCCGAAAGTGGCGGATGACGGCGAGGGTGTCTCGGTTCGTCAGGCCGCTCACAGGTGTCCCGTTCACTTCCAGGAGTACGTCCCCGGAACCGGGCAGCCGGCCCACATGACACACCATGGCCTCGGGCAGAACCGGTCCCAGGTAGGGGAACTCCCCCAGCTCCGCTCCCCCTCGGACCTCCAGCACGGAGCTCAGCTCCCCGGTGCCGCCCCAAGAGACGGAACACTCCTGGACCTTACTGGACCAGTGTTTCTTCTTCTTCAGGGTCTTGGACATGGTTATTCGGGCTTTAAACCAGTCTCACAACACTTGGTCCTGTTATGGTTCCTTCTACAGTTTCTCTCTGAGATGTTCCGAGCTCAAACGGGTCGTAGCGCAGCTGCCGAAGCTTTGACCATTTCTCCTAATGGTTTCAAAACTTTGAGGGCGACATTACCTTCTCAAACCCCTGTGTGATACCGGGTATCCGGTTCGGTCCGGCTGCGGTGGCCCGGGTGGGAAGACGGTCCAGCACCGACACCACTCACCGGAGGAGCTTGTGCGGGCGCAGGAAGGCGGTTCTTCAGAGATAAACCTGAAGTCCAAACGTCTCAGCACAAACTGCGCACCACAGAATTATTAATTCCGTCTTAAGTTCGGAAATGGGAGATTTGATGGAGAAAAACTAAACGAACAGGTCCAAATGAGAGAGAAATGTCAAACACACTGCTCCGGGTCCAACCAGCCTGATGTGTAAAAGGAGAAGAAATAAAAGCACACGGCGTAAATCCGGCACATTGATCACACCCCGGCTGGACCTGTCCGTGTTCCGACCGTGATGTGTATTCGGGTCCTCACTCCTGCTCCACCGACACCAGCACCAGTCCCCGTACTGGGACCAACATACCTGGCTCCGCCGCCTCGCCACAACACCGTCCGCTACCGGCCACCTTCCCGTCCGAGTCCGGCACCGAAACGCCCTCTGGTGTCGGTTCGTGCGCGTTCGGGTTCGTCACAGCCGCGGCTGCGTCGTGTGCGCGATATTAACAATGCAACAACTTTGTAGCCCGCCACGCCTCGTCACTTGTAACAGCGCGAGTAAACTATGATTGGCGTCTTCGCCGACCAATAGCGAGAGAGGACTTGGACGGTGGGCGGGTCTTTAGCCACGCCCCTCACAACCACCGGCGCCACAGCGACGTTAACTCGTTGATTGCGGGTCGTGCGCAGGTCAAAAGTACCGTGTGGACGTTTTCTCATTTTTTCCCCATTTTCTCACTTGTTCCACTCCGGTGGCTGCAGGCATATATGAATTTTAACCTGTTTGCTAGAATAAATAGTTTTCACAAGTAAATAACTTTTGTCACCAGAGTAAGCCCAGTCAGTGTGAGTTCTGTTATAGCAGCAGTAACTACACAATATGAAACAAGCTGATATCCATCCTCCTAACGCCGTTTGAAAGAGTCAACAGTGCCCGAGCCGAAAGAACCAATCAGAGCTCGGGGGCGTGTCCGACGGAGTGCCAATCACTGGAAGTGCGCGCGCGTCAGTGAGGAACATCAGCTATGCAGAACAAATGTTGGACAAACACCCCCCCCCCTTTCAAAAACAGCTTAGACAAGTAAACAGAAAATGACAAATGAAGAGAAACAAGCTACAAAGGAAACAATTAGACAGTGTCAAAATTAAACAAAGATAAACAATGCAAGAGAGAGGTAGAGAGCGACCTGCAGGACATAAAACATTCAGAACCTGTGCGAGATAGCCACATTTCTGCTTGACAGGTAGCTAATTACACACCCTGGATTTATAAAAAACCCTCCATAGCGCATTTTGCTGTAATGTTTCAAGTAACAATAGCTGGTTTCAGTGTTTTTGTTTGGATGTGGCACAGTATCTATGTGAAGTGCCCAGTCAGTCGATGCGGTTTGGGTGTTTCTCCTCATATTTATGTGTGCCTGTGTTTTCAAAGCTCAGTATTCTCAGAAGTGGTTTACTGCTTATTTAGTTCTATTCATAACTGGGTTATTTTTCCAAACAAGCACATAACCAGTGAAATACGTGTGTGCTTTTACTGTAGATTACTTCTCATGTCTGAAAGATAATCTGCTTGTTTGTTGACCAGCAACGTTGACGTATCACAACGTGCACGTCAGCCTCCTCTGCGGGGAGGGCTTTGGAGGCGGGGCTACAGCGCGAGGGAGGGGGAGGGGCTTTGGAGGCGGGGCTACAGCGCGGCGGAGAGGGAGGGGGAGGGGTCCGGGAGTTGCACTCAAATTTTCCAAGCTGTACAGTCTCGTTTCAATCTTACCGACAGCAGCTTTAGAAATGACTTTGAATGTTCTCAGATGACAATAAGAAATTAATAATTAGGCTTTTCAAAATTATGTAATTGTCCCATTTATCATATTTGATATAGATGTAAAACTCCTTACCGGAGCACCAGGTGTTTGGACGTAAGAGACCACATACAGAAAAATATGATATATAATAATAGTAATAATAATAATAATAATTACTATTATTATTATTATTATTATTATTATTATTATTATTATTATTATTGATAATAATAACAATAATAATAATAATAATAATAATAATTATTATTATTATTATTATAATTATTATTATAATTATTATTATTATTATTATTATTATTATTATTATTATTATTATTATTTATTATGATAATAATAATAATAATAATAATAATAATAATTTAAAAGCTGTAACACATTTCTGTGTTTAATATTTGCAGCCATCTTTGAGAAAAATTATAAAATGACAGAGCGCTATTTGTAAATGTATGGCGAGCCTCTGCATAACCAAGTACATAAACTGCATTTTACAAGTAAGCTAGTACAACGTAAGTTCTGCCGAGTGCGGGCCATGCTGAATATGGTGAATGGGATTATAACAAGGTGATGTACAATACCGCCATCTACTGGACACATCCTGAATTCCTATACGCCTCTACCATAAGCCTATCCAATTACTGCAGGGAGAAATTAAAAGCAGTCTTCTGGATAATCTTCTCGTTTTCAGTTTCATAAACGGTTCACAACCTGGTATCTGCATGTTTCTGAGAAGCATAAACTTTACAACAGAAATAAATGTAAAGTGCAAGTTGCTGTACAGTGTGTCACTTGGCGTGTGTGTTAACACACACACACCTCTGCTCCTGACCCCTGAGGCCCGGCGAGTGCTTTAGGTAATCATTAACAAAGATAATCTGCCAAACCACCTTTACGGTCGTTGCCTTCAATGTCAGAAGCTCTCCTAGCTCTCCCACCGTTCTCTGCTGTTATTGTTGTTAGACATTCAGCTCCAGGAAACAGCAGAGAACGTCTCTCCACGCAGGTTGAGTGAGGTTGTCCGTGTGGAGGTGCACACCATCCATTTAGATGCAGTGATCCAGCCCGGAGCGTCATATGACAGACACGATCGTGATTAATGTTTGCACCTATTTCTTGCCTTAAACAGGTTTGTATTTTTCATTGCAGAAGGCCTGAGAGATGATTAAGATGTAAGACTCATGGAGCAGGTGGCACACAACACCTCCGGTCTCCACTGTGGTAAGAAAGAAGCACTGTTTGATCTGGGCTGCTGTTGGTGGTCACCACCTACATTAATCACAATAACCACAACCAGAGAGTTTCATGATGAGATCAGCACCATCGTGCATTCGGTGTCTTGTGATTATTGCTGGTGTGCAGGACAGACAGTAAAATGTGAAGCGTTTGGTCGTTGTAGGTTAACTGTTCATGAGTTTTAGGACAAGCATTATATATTTAAACAATCAAAATTTAAAATAGGCAATATTATTCTGACTCATTTAACCTTGAACAAGGAGATAACGAAAACAGGCTAACGCAGTATTAAATACAACTTTAATACAGTAGTTTTTGACTTTATACCCTATGTAGACTTTTTGCTGAATAAAATTGTAGTGAAAATAATAGTGTCTTTAATTGTCTAATATAAATATACAAATAAAGATAAAGTAATATTTTTTAAATTGTTATACACAAGACTGTGATTGTGTTTCTTTACTGTGTGTGTACAGTTGAAGGATCGGGACTGTTGGCCCTCATCATAATCCCTAGCGTCTTGGTTCTGGCCACAGTGACTATCGTCTCTGTGATAATATGGAGGTTCTTAACAAAGACGTGAGCATCTCTGAGGATCGTGACGTGAGGAGACGAGATGTCGCCATTGACGTGGTGCTCGTGACTCTGATAACTGTGGGCAGCGTTGCAAGAACGTACAAGAACGTCTTTGGAGAAGTCCACATTAACAGTCCCCATTAAAAGTGACGGAGTAGAAACTTGGAGGTTTACTGCCCCCTCTGGTCAAATGGGAGTATGTACACAATCATATTTAATCACAGTGTGATCGTTTTTTAAGCACCGAAGAAGACTGTTTGAACTCAATGTTTGAACTCAAGAGGCAGCATTATTAGTGTTATGATGTCATGCATCTGTTATCATTTGAGTGTATAATGTATAGTTTCACAATAAAACAAAGCAAATTTATCAAACTGCTCTCAATTTTAAATTTAAGTAATATCTTAAAATCTTGTCAGATTTGGGACCCTATGATAAAATCAAATCAAATCAAAAATATTTATATAGCGCTTTTCACAACACATGTTGTCACAAAGCGCTTTTTTATGATAAAACACCCCTATGAATTGAAGTTCATGGCTAAATATTGTTGTGGTTTTTATATATTTATTTATAAATATTAAAATATGTTCAGTATTAATTCTGTCAAATATTATCTCTGTATGCATATGCATTACAAATATGTTTTCCAATTGTGGCCTCTTCCTACATTACCCATCTACTCTGGCACAGTTGACGGTGTTGAGTTATCATTCACAAGTGTTAATGGCCCTGCTCCACATGACAGCTGACATACATGACATCACACACTTTTCCCACACTTCACCACGCTCTCCCACGCTCACCCATGCTCCCCCACGCTCCTCCACGCTCTCTCACGCTCCTCCACATACTCCAGGATCCCTGCTGCGCTTCAAGAGTCGTTCCAACTGGCAGATGAACGGATAGATTATTCACAGGACGTATATTGTGGAAGAGACGCTGGGTGTAGTGGCAGGTCGGGTTGGCTGTAGTAGGTCTTCAGCTGCAGTCGTTCTCAGAGAGGTCTGTACATCTAGTGGCCAATCAGGTTCATGTCTGACGAGTCTCTGTCTTACCCAGAATGCACTGCAAGCTCCAGCGCAGAAGTGAGCTCGGCATGGCCTTTCCTGTCTCAGGACTACATGTTGTCAGACAGCAGGCTGGTGCACAGTGGTGGTCACAGGCCGCCGCAAGCTGATTGGCTCGCCGCTCTTTGCGAAGGTGTCGGGATTGGCCGTAACCTTGGGGACGCCGCAGGTGAGGACGGTGGGAAAGGTAGATGAATCTCAAGTGCCTGGGAAAATCACAGGAGTCAAATGGAATCGTGAGGCTTGAACTTTGTCGGGAAATAATGTCTGAGGACATCTAGCTAATGTGCTGAAGAACTTTAGGGCTTTTCAAGAGGGATTTCTTCTGGAATTTCTCTATTTTATTTACGCTATTACTGAAATGTATAAAGAATGACCTTCATTCCAGCCCATTCCACCTCATTCACACTTCCAAAGGTCAACTACGTGGGATATATCTCTTCTGGAGCTGTTCCTCACACTGAACCCATCAGATGCGGCATGTGCAACTTTAAGGAGCGTCGTCGTGCAGCCAGCCGACAGCCACACCTTCCACAGGGGGGCGCCTGTCAGACAGCTTCTCAGCCACAGCCACTCACGATCCAAGGGAGCAAAAGTGGGAGGGACGGAATGTCTGCAGTAGCCAATCGTGAGTGTATACAAATACAAGCTTGCCAAACCCTCCATGACTGCTAGTTGTCATGTATTCTGAGACCAAGAGATTCAAGAGACAAATGAAGCAAAAAAAAACATTTAAAAAACATCTTTATATTTGTCAGTATATTAAAAATGCAACAGATTATGCTCAAATCAGAAGTGGTAAAAATGTTATGTTCAATACACCACTCAGTTTGAAACAAAGGTAAATGCTATCATTCTTTGGGACAGTTCATGGGGGCTCTGGAAAACGAAACCCCTGTACACAGAGTTACTTCACTTAGTAAGCAGAAACCCCTTAAAACAGAGGCCAGAATGCATAACTGCTCCAGCGAGCCTCTTGGCCAAGTGTAATTAGGATAAAAGGTGAACTGAGAAAAAGAAACGTGTACCTTCTGTAGTGACTTTTCCTATGTAGTAACAGATCAGCAGGAACTGGCAGGGCAAACAGGATGCATCCAGTCCCAGTTTGGTCCTCTCTAAATCACACTTAGATCTCACTAAGGACGCCAGGCCTGGAGCATGTGAATTTAGGGCTGTTGATTTCTCTATGTATCTGAATAATATCAATATTACTGAATATTTGCACATTTCTTCACACGTTTCATATTGACTGTTTCCATTTTGATTAAATATCTACCACTATTGGTTATTGTAAATGTTTACATGACATGTTCTACATTTCCTAATCAATAGCTGTGATTTGTACTTCAACAATAACTCAAACGGCAGCGTTAACATACTCATTACACAATATTTTCATCAACTGATTTTTGCTGCAACCTGTTATCAACTGAGCCATCAGCACGCACTCCAGAGACACCAGAATGTTTTCGCCAACATCTGTGAGCATAACCTTCAGTTTCACTGGTGCTCTGATCACTTAGCCGCAAACGTAACAAGACCAATTTTCATCATCATCAGAGAAACGACAGTTATTTCAACAACTGTCCATCGGTGGTCTGGATCAGCCAGACTTCTTCCTGACCTGAAGTCATCACCTCAAAACTAATACAATAAAAAAACAGCAATGTCCAGATGTTCCAAGATGGAGTGAAGTCTTATTCTCCATGGTAAGAAGCAGTAGATGGATCCACCGAGCCAGACAGATCTTCTTTAAACTGGAAGTGCTGAGAGTTTGGGCAAAACTGTGAAGGTCGCTAGACTTTGCAGCTCCACAGGGTTGTTGGAAACAAGATATAGGAGATGGACCAAAGCAAATAGTACACACAGGCAGGAGGAAACGAGGAGTAGAACACCATCACAACACCTGCACAGAGACAAACACATTCAGAACGTGAGCCTGACTGTCACGGCACAGGCCCGGCCACTCCCATCGGGGGCGTGTCTGTGGGGTCTGTGTACGTATATTGGGCGTGGTTTTGTGTACGCGAGTTCATTCGTCACACCCGTCTCGTTATCGTGATGTGTTGCACTTGGTTTTCATTTATTTGTAGGTATTTCATGTATGCAGACGTTGTGCTTGTCACTCGTCCGTTCGAGTCTGCTCCCATGTGTTTGCGTACTTAAATGTTCCTTGTCGATGAAGCACTACCACGCTATCACAATAAAAAATTGGGTTCAGAAAAACAGATACGTCTCTGTGTCTGCAATCTTCCCCGAACCCCTTGTTACACAAAGCTAAGCTAAACAGGATAATGATAAGGTGCAGCTTGAACAGAAGCACTGGTTCATAATTAGTTTAATGACAGGATTTCTTTAGGGCATTAAGGTAGAAATGTGCTATAACAAATGCCATATTAGCTGAACAAATGATTAAACATCAGTATGAAATTGAGATTTTAACACTTAAATTAGTTTAGCTTCTCCAAAAAAGGGGGAAATGTAGAATTTGAGCATGTGTACCTCTAGCAGTGGTCGACTGATTTATCAGTAGTTATTTAATCAATATGGTATAGGTTTTGGCGTTGTTTTGGTATGGGTTTTGGTGTTTTTGTTGGTGGTCTTTACAAAGTTATTTGAAGGACTTGTGGACATTTGATCATTTTTTTATTTAAAACAAAAGTGCAGTTCTACGTAAGCAGTGATAACGCAGACGCTAACAGTGTTGAATATTAATTTGTGTTCAGACTCTCTGGGTCTCATTTGTTATTATTATTTAATTATTGTGTTTTACCCCTAAAGATCATAGCGGCCACTGAGAGACCCGTATGGGCCGTCTACTCACCTCCAGCGTAGACTACCTTCTTCCAGGCTTGTGATTCCAGCACCCGGTCATGAGGGTAGATGGTCTGGCTCACCATGAACAGGATCATGGCCACAGCAGTGATGCGTAGCATGGCCATGTTCCCGCCGGTCAGGAGGGAGGCACAGGACAGGATGGCTGAGGAGTAGATGCAGGGCAGGCCGCGGTACATGAAGGGCATGCCTGCAGACCAGGGAGGGGTCTTTACAGTGGGTCTGAGGTCTGGGGATAGTGGTGGACTCAGAAGTTTTTAATTGAAGCTTATTGTCTTTGGAGCAGTTCGGTAGGGTTCAGGGTCCAGGGTTCAGGGTGTAGGGTTCAGGGTGTAGGGTTGGGGTGCAGGGTTCGGGGTACAGGATTCAGGGTACAGGGTTCTGGGTACAGTGTTCAGTGTGCAGGGTTCGGGGTGCAGGGTTAAGGGTATTGGGTTCGGGGTACAGGGTACATGGTTCAGGGTAGAGTTCAGGGTTTGGGGTACATAGTTCAGGGTACAGGGTTTGGGGTGCAGGGTTTGGGGTACAGGGTTCAGGATTCAGGGTACAGGGTACAGGGGTGCAGGGTTTGGGGTGCAGGGTTCAGGGTATTGGGTTCGGGGTACAGGGTTCGGGTTGCTCACCGCTGGAGAAGAAGCAGAGGCGAACGAACACCGACAGCACGTAGCACACGCAGAGGAGGCTGTCCAGGATGCCAGAGGTCCTTAAGAGCAGCGACGTGGCTATTCCGAACGTTGTGAAGTCAGCAAAGTCGTCCAGCTTGGCGCCTGAAATATGCAACAAGAGCTGAGAACCTGGAGCTGAGAACCTGGAGCTGAGAACCTGGAGCAGAGAACCTGGAGCTGAGAACCTGGAGTCTCGCCTCGCGCCTTTACTCAGTCGCCCGCCATGATAATTCATGGTTGTTTCCATTCTTGTGACAAGCAGCATAAACAGGTGTGTCAGCGATGCTGACCTCTATATGATCTCTACAGAACTGCTCACACCTTTCTATTACAGTCCGTCTGGCCCTACAGAATAGATCTGGCTGCAAAAATAGCTGTAGATTTCACAGCCTTAAAATAACTCACTGCATCCTCCAGCATGTAAAGAGCCCAATGTGGTTCTCTCTCCCCCCTCCCACTGTTTCATGGGGGATTGTGGGTAGGCGTGGGGGATTGTGGGTAGGCATGATTTTGACTGCATGTGTACATGTACAGACTGGGCCACGTGTGCACACTGGAATATCCATCCCAAAGTCAAGCATCCGGGGTATGTCCGATATGCCGGGCACGCGAAGTGCCAGGATAAAGCGGACAATTAGAGCCTGATCCCTCTGCCTAACTGGAGGTTGATCACTGGATTGATAAAGAGAGAGAGCTGTGGGACATTGTTGCGCCGACGCCAAGCTATTCCAGGCGTCCGGGGAGACGTGACTGTGAGCACGTAGTTTCCTGCTCAGAGCTGGGCGCTATTTAGGGCGACAAAGTAAGACAATGAAACGAACATGACAACTCCAACAAAGCATCACATATTGCTGTAGGATCGTGTTTTTCTAAAGGTCCATCTGCTCGAAATTCTGTTTATCGGTGCAAAGCGGGACCGCACACAAAGAGTCCTGTGCTACGGGATTAACGCGGCATGCGTGGGAACGCAGAGTAAAACAACCGAGGTGAGGAGGTGCCAAAGGAGGGAGGAGAGCTCGGTGCCGTTCGGGTTGACATCCCTACGCGTCCAGAACAGGGCCCGAGACCACGGTCCACTCACCAAGAGCCGAGCAGGCGTTCAGCTGCCTAGCAACCGCACCGTCTGCCAAGTCCAGCAAGTAACCAATCAGCACCAGCCAGCAAGCCGCATAATGGTGGCTGTGGGAGAGAAGTGTTTATGGGACCAGTTCAAACTGGTCATAACATTTCATCAGCGTTACTAACCTCTGAATGACAAATACAGACATCACACCACTACGTAGCAGGAAAGATTTACAGCAAAACAGAAAAAAACTCCATTTGAGCTGCGTAGTTTGCGTGAGCGTCGGCCTGTGAGCTACGAGTGCAGCGCTGACCTGTTGAGGCTACTCAGGATGGAGGCCATCCCCACCACCATGTTGGCAACCGACAGAGCGTTGGCCGCATTTTTACGAGCGAACTCCTTGAGCTGGGCGGCCCGCTCCCTCAGGACGAGTTTGTTGGTGTGCTGGACGAAGCCTGCGAGGAAGCAGGCAGAATGGTGTGATGAGACGGGGGCAGGTGCATGGACCACGCCCAGCTGTGGGAGGAGCCTACGGGCCCATCCCAGGCCATCACCGTCAGACACGTTTAAATCTAGAACTGATGAGCAACGTGCACTTACAAACGTCAGGAGAGACGTCTACATTTACCACTATATAGCTATATTTCTCTAAACGTTTGCGGGTCGCTACAGAAGATTCTGCAAAGGTTTCAGAGTCCCATTTAGAGTTCCAAAAAAAGTCTGGCTTATTTATAAAACAAAAGTGCCAGATCTGATTGTTTTTTTCTTCTGAGGTGGATCTGTCATACATACAGCAAAGGGAAAGCAACAAGACTGATGACAACATTCAAAAGGACCAAAAAGCATGACAACGAGCCAGTGCAGACCACGTAGTGCTGCGTAACCTCACCGTACATACAGCCCCCACACCTTATCGCCAACATGCAGGAAGCATAATAACATCACCACATTTAGGACATAGTTGTTACTCAGTAGCTTGTTTCATATTCAAATCATGCTGTAGCAACCTGTCTACAGTGTAAGGTATCAGTAACACAACATTTAAACATTAAAAAGTTTAAAAAGTAGAATAAGAACCAAGAGCAGTTTGACTAAAGTCAATTTGTGAACATACTGCATCCCAAATGGAGTTCTGCATTCACAGATCTGCATTAGATGTGTACAAGTATCATATGACGTCAGTTAGAGCCTTAAAATGCTGAAGTCTTGACATACATGACATATGACATACATGACATATGTGAGCTGTCAGGTTTCTCTGCACAGATATGTAACCTGCTTTTCAATAAATGATTGTAACCAGTGTAATACCGTACATTCAAACTAAAAGTGATTCTTTGATCATGCACTAAAAATGAAAAACAGTATATCAGGTTTCAAGCAATAGGGACTTTTCAAATTTCAGTTTAGCAAGATTTGCAAACACTATTAAATGTCTAACCACAAAGAAAAAGTCAGAATGACAGTACGGCATCGCATAGATATTAACAAATGTAAAGACATTGCTTTGGTGACACAGTTTTCTGTTACTTGGGAGATGTTACAGTTTTCATTATTATTAGAACAACACAATAAGTCTTGTGCATTTATCTAATAAAAGATGGCTACGGTTCTATCTCTGCAAAAAACCCACACAGGGTCCTATTTAGACTGTAGTTGGGCTTCGGTCATCTGGACAAAGATAAAAACTGGTACCCTCAACAGCATGTATCTTCTGATGTGCTTTCTAACAAGATTCCTATCAGTGTTGCTTACTTTACTTTACTTTTATGCAGAGATGATGCATTTTACTCACACATACCATACTGAAGATGATGCAATAGTTATTACATATTCCCTGTTGCTAAAGGAAATAATTTGTGGGGCAAAGTGATTTGTGTGCTCTATTTGCTTTTCACATTCATAAACCTCAGCAGTGGGGATCGTTTAGGTCAGTGGTTCTCATACTTTTTCTATCATTCATTCCCCACCTCAGAAGAAGGGTAAATTCCACGCCCTACGAACGGGTGGCGAACATAATTTGTTGACGGGGGGGGGGGGGGGGGGGGGGGGGGGGGGTTTGGGAGTGCCTGGCGGCGAAAGTAATTTGTTGACCGGGGGGGCCAGTACAAATTCATTAAAGGGCTGAATCTAGCCCTGGTTCACACTGTTCCACAGACATTTTAAACATCCGGGGCTTATGAAAACGGACAGGCTTAAAAAGGTTCATTTCTTCCAATTGCTTGCGCCCCACCTGCAATACCCATGCGCCCCACGCTTTGAGAAACGCTGGTTTAGGTGAAGAAGAGTCCATCTTGCATTGATGTATATAACAGTAACCCTAGTGGCAGCCATGTTTCCTGCACAGCACTCAGGGTACTTGAGGACAGCAGGGGGAGGGGTGTCCTGGCCAGCAGCGCAGTGTGTCAACACTGGACTGTGGACTCACTGCAGTGAAAATAAAGTGGAGTTTGACCTGTAAGTGGCTGGGTAGAGGATGGGGTAGGGTGGGGCGAGGTGGGTGGGGGGGGGGGGGGGGGGTGTCTGGCGGGACTTCTGGAGGGTCTGGGGTTTTTGGAGGGTGAAAAAAAAGTGAGAACACAGAGAAACAAATGGGACTAATCTTGGCGTCCTGTGACTTTGACGAAGGCTGTTGTGCCACTGAAACACTGCAGAGATTTTTAATGAAGATAAACAAAGAGTTCTTTGTCCTGAAGTAAATGAGTGAGCATAAAATGTAAATCGGTTTCTCCTTGGGCTGGACCATAGTGTTTTTGATGTTGTTGCTAAAGGAACACGCGGTGTTATTCAAGTGGCAGGATACGAGGAATCCATGACAGGACGAAGCACAAATATCCATGACAAGACGAAGCACAAATATCCATGCTCATCGTCTGCTCACTTACCATACAACCTAGAACACAGTCAGCTTTATTTAGCATCACATTACCTGAACTCATATGCAGTAGACTTGTCATTGTCCTTTATAACAGTGATAACTAAAGTAAGCACACCTTCATTCCCTGGAGAACTGTCATTTTCAGGTCAGGGGACATGCGATACATACATGCACAATGGGTTTCTTTCAGCAAACCATTTATGTGTGAATATAACAATGTAAGAGTTGTGTATCTAAAAATGTAAGCTATGCGACTTCCATGTATAATTTTATCCTTAAAAGCCTTAAAACTATACAGAGATCAGAAAAGTTTAATGCAAGGTTCCTACTATTGCGTTTTGCAACCTGAACTTGATGTGATTCCAAAGCCAGTCGATTGCAAGCGACTCTTCATCTGAAAGAAAACAGGGAATAAGACACAAGCCAACAGTACAGAGCTGCATGCCTTCATTTACTCTGATCCCACATCACTGGGCACAAGAAAAGGCAACTGGGAGTTATTTGTTATAGGTAATCATTTCAAAGTACTGATAAACATGTTTTCTTTGTGTGGGACTTGGGAATTCTAAATTCACAATGAAAAAATAAGAAAGGTAGGAGTGTGAACGTATCTTATCCTGGTAATTATTGCAACAATATTTGGCTGGTGTGTTCAGTTGCTGAATTCAAATCAGTATTTTAAAATATTCATAATTTTTTATTAATTTTTTTTATAAGTTTTAAAATAATCAGTGAGATTGTGATATACTTAGCTAGTCTTTTTTATATGTACCATTAGGAAAATAGGAAAGTTAACAGTAAAAACTATTGGGTGTGTTGTACTGGTAAATAAAGCAGCAATTTTTTAGTGTTGCCACATTAAAGAAACACTGAAACACACAGCCAAATGATGTATGTATGTAAATGTTTAGTGGCTCACCGATCAAAAAGGATGACAGAGTAAGTGGGATGCTGGTGTTGCTTTAAGATGCCTTATGACTTCTTTGAGTGTGTAAAAGGTGTCAGAGAGGACTGTAAAATCAAGTTTATCATATGGAAATAGCTGCTTCATAAATCTGACATTTCAGAAATATTCAAACCCCAATCAGGATATTCGTCAAGAGCACCCCAGCACTTCAGGACTCTTACTATGCAAGATCTACTGACATAGACCACTGGCTGCAGTGGGACTACGTTCTGCTAAATGTGGACATCATCTATATGTACACTAAGTTCAACAACCAGCCATGTCCTGATTGGGGTTTCAAAAAAAGGGACTGTGGTAGCTGATCAATCAGTCACAGTCAGAAAGGGCAGCATAGAGACATGGGACAGGGCAGAAATGACAGGCTACTCGCAGACAAAAGAACCAACATGTCTGTTTACCATGTTCAACACATACTGACGGCGGAGGCTGGAGTTCCTTGGGTGGTGCCTCGTCTCCATTTCTGGAGATCTACCTGATAAAGTCTAAATCTCCAGTGCTCGAGTTCTCTAACTGCACTAATTAGAGTTACCTGGTGATGACCACTGACGAAGAACAAGCTCATTAACTGATAAGCAACGATTAAATGCAATGATCTGAGATATAAACTGTTACTGACTTATTCTAGAGAAAAAAAATTAGAACAAATCTCTAGCAATCATATTTGCATGCCTTGTGTCCACATCATACATTAACTGCAGTGCCACTTCACAACTTGTGTAATTAATGGATGGATGAATTGATAGATAGACAAAGAGAGAGAGAGAGAGAGAGAGAAATACTAACAAGCAGCATGAAAATAATATGCACGTCCCATGGTGGAAACCCGGCATGCAAACCCCAGCACAACTGTTACTGATACACTATTTTAAGCAAACACTAATTCATTATCCAGTATGTAGGCAAACCTTACCGGAGGAAGGACTTAACAGGATCATGCTGGCCTTGTGAGTCGCTACACACAGCACAGCAGCTAAAAGTAAATGAGAACAGTGTGGCACGATTATCAGATAAATATTTGAATAATTTCCACATTTATAAAAACCATCAAAGGTCAATCTTCAGAATTAACATACAACAGGTGGTAATATAACATGAAAGGGTTGAATGAAATGGAGTTAAGTTAAACCAGAGTGTGTTCTCCTGTCTGCGTGATATGAGGATCACTCTCAGAAGGGTTTGGGTTCACCAGCTGGAGTTACACACCTTAGATAACGTTATCCCACCTGTGAACACTAGATATCTCCTATAGGCACTGCAGCGTGTCTAGTGTTATAAACTAGAATATATAAACTCCATTAAATGGAGATATTCATAAGATTAACATATCTTGCTAATTCCACATAAAACCAAAGAAAAGTCGAATAAGTGGGTACAACAAATGATCGTATAGGATCTGCTCGAGATGTCAGGTTTGAATTGAAGCTGCAGGTTCTGTCCTGCTGGTACCGATGACTGCTGCCACATTATAATATCCCTTCCGTTATTTCACTAGTTACATGGATACTTAGATACATTTGTATACTCTTGGCTACTATTGTACACTTTAAAAATAACATTATTGTAATGGCATGCGATTACATATTTCTTAAAACTCTCAGAGTTCGTATACTGCGATTTAATCCTGACCAAAATGCGTCATTAACGGTAATGAAATCCAGTTCATAAAGTTTTCTAAGTACACGTTTACGTTAAGGAGGCGCATCATGATGTGTGGTGATGGGATGCGGGCAGCGGATCTCTTACCTGGACACACACGCAAGGATGAGACTCCAGAGGGATTATCACTGATGATGGACGGCTACTGCGGTGGGCTTAATATCTTTGTAAAAAATCCTGTTTTTTATATTATTCACGTTTAAAAACACACAAAAATACACAATAATAACAATTCGCTATGGTGTGCACCTGTCAGAAACAGCATTAGTAATTTCTGCGCGACTCTTTTTAAAGCCCTAGGACAGACTGGAATATTCCACCGGAAATGACGCTGTCTTTTTTCTGGTTTTTCTAACGGCCCCTTTTCTAACTGTAGATGTGATGTATATCAGTTTGTTCGATATTCATTGATATGTATATCGCAACAAATCAATAAAAATGGAAAAGAAATTAAAGAACACATTCAGTGTTTGCCTGTTGTTATTTACTCTAAACTACTGGGTCTCAGATAAAAGCAAAAAAAGAAATACCCTGGACAGCATGAATAAGATATTTTTGTCAGTTAACACACTGTTTAACATTCTCTGTACTTCTTAATATCTGAATATGTGATTTGATGGTGACAAGTGTCAAATATTTGTGTCAAATAGATATGCCTTAAATAATCTGAAGTGTTGATCTGAAATTTTAGTTTAGTTCTCTTCCTCTACTGTGCTGCTAAAAGTTACGTTCATGGTCATCACTGCCGTGGCTAAATGAGCTAGCCACGCATTGCAATTGCATTCACCCACTAATCTCAGTAGATTGGGTATATGAGCCCAAATTCGCCGCTCTGCGTTTCTGATGGTTGACAAAGAGCACAGCTGCATAGCAGGATGATCTAATAATCCTCATAATAATCCTGTAAATAAAAAAAGAAAACAAAAAACATTAAAGCATCTAAAGCAGACTTTGTAATCCTGTCAGATTTTGCTGACACACACAAAAAAACATGACAAAATCATATTTGCATAATAGCCCACAAAACCACATCAACACGTCAAGTTCATTTAATGCATGTTACATGTGATAAAGTCAGCAACAAATTGCCCTCTCAGAAGGATAAATAAGGAATGCAGAATGAACCCTAAAAGATTGTTAGTTCGTCAGCTGAAGGACATTGTGTTTTAGGCCAAACACCGCAGTATGTCTGCAGTGGCCTCCGTTCAGAGTAGAGTCACATTGCAAGAGTGTATGCAGAGTTGCATTATGATTACAGTGAGGTCATGACTATAGAGGGACTATTACTACAGAGGAAAAACTCTCAGTCCACTTTATGCAGCTATGCAGGTTAATCCAGCAGACTGATAAACTGGATAGCCTAAGTGATGTCAATAAATAGTAACTCAAGGATAATGTTAACCATGACAGTGAAAGGGTGTAATGGGACACCTTGCCTTTGTGGACAAAATAATTTCATTAGTTAACCCAGCTGTTGACTGATTTGGAAGAGAAATTGTGTTAACCTGCATGGTATCAAGTGGCATGGCTTTACCCCTATAAGCAAAACAGACTGAGAAACAGACTGAGATTTTAGATTGGCTTCGACTATAACCTAATTAAAAAAACATTTGGCTCTGATGACAACTTGTACTGATGAAAGGGGACTTCAACTGAAGCAATGAAGCTGCACTGAGCAACTTTGTAGGTAAGGAACCATAATGCAGTATCCTATGGGTTGTCAGATGGTGGTGATGATCTCTGTCCCCACAAAACATCTGAGGCATGTGGTTTATACTCCTGGAAGACCACTCGTTTAGGTTAGGACACAATGCAGGGGTGGAGAGGGAATTCAGGCAGTGAGCTTTCAAGAACAAGAAGAGATTGAACTGTGGTTGTCACCACACTGCTATACTCAGTAACTATTTAACAGTGTGTTACCCTAAGCTCCAGGTACCTCACTGGAAAATACGTTATAAGATGGAGAATTACATAGAGATTTCTCTAGGGAAAAGACGGTGAATTTCTCCTTTATTGCTTCCTGCTTACTTACCAACAGCCATGTCCTGTTTTATGCTGCGGTTCAGGTGTATAAATTCAGGTGTAATTGCTAACCATCTAAAACAAAATGTAATATGAAGAGGATATTATGGTTTTATCTCTTCTTTCTCTCACAAATGAAGATCTGGCACTGCCCTCTGGGAGTTGTAGTGTGTCAGATAATTTTGGAAATGAACACCTCTGAAACTGTGGGCTCCTCCAGACAATACCTTGTACATCATTTATGGACAGCATGTTGGAAATGTCCACAGGCGTAAGTAGATGTGGACACCATTCTGGACACTGAAAATGTGACGCTGACAACCTGCATAAATCGAAACGTATAAAACATTGCACAAAAATCTATTTGTCCTCAGGTACAAAAAATGTTCTCTGCCTTATTGATCAACATCACTAACAGTGACTGCAAGGTAGTAATTCTAAACCTTAGTGCAGGGAATGAAACTATCTGCCTCTTGTTTTCATCTGTTCCACATTTGGTGTTTGTGTGTCCATTTTAATATAGTGTGACAAGCTCAGCAACAAATTACCCTCTCAGAGAGATGAATATGAAGTTTTTTTATAGCTGAACTGAATTCAGTCAGGCTCTCCCAGTGCAGGTTCTGTGTACAGTTGTGTGTGAGGTCTGTAACTGAAACAGATCATCCATCTCATTGATGCGTTACCTGGTACTCTGTATTCACAGAGTGCATCACAGTGGTACTGCTGAGAAGTGTCTTCACACTCTCAGTTTGGCAGGACTGTACACTACTACACATCTCGCATTGCTATTATAAGTGTGAAACAACACAAGTCTTTTGACCTCGTGACCAGTATTTAAGCAACTCAAAGGAGTTTTCCACCACTAAGTGGAATATAAAACATCATAAGGTGAACCTGGTTATATTGTTTTCCCAGAGCTCCTTTAATATAAATGACATACAAAAAATTGTCCCTTATATTTAACTAAGAAGAGCTATTTTTGAAATACCTCTCAGCAGTATCAGAAGAGCCCTCTTGATGTTCATACTGACATAACGTGCTCAAATATTTTGTCTGTATCTAAAATGCTCTGTGCAGCGCCCCCTAGAGGACATATATAACAGTACAGTGGGAGAGGAAGGAACTACTATTACTGCTTTTACACTTGCGGTGTTACGGCAGACAGCCTTGTCAAGAGTTCTATCAAATACATATCCATACATGAGAATGGATATGTGAGAACAGAATATGTGAGAATATATAAACAATGAATATGTTAAGAATACCATCCATCTAAACTCCTGGCTAGATTTGAAAAGAAGACTATGAAGTTTTTGCTGTTGCGTTTTAATGCATATTTAAGTGCTTAGTTACTCAGAGGTGTCGCGTGAATACATACACTGTCCCCACTGTACGGACAGTTGCGAAAGAAAATGTCCCTAAATGCTAGAAAATCAGCAACGCGATGCCCAAGGTACAGTATGTCTTGGTTTTGATTCTCCCTGTGAAGATAAATGCTCTTGTAGGGGGAGCAGGTGGGTTGTTAGCCAGTGCGCTAATGCGTGCTGTACACTCCAGTGCACAGAACAGTCTGAGCTGCCTTCAGACGAGGTTCCAATTAGTTAGTGGGCTGGGACTGTGCACTGTGTAATTCAACTTTACAAAGCAATGACCATCTGCCTAACTGGGTCAAATGGGGAGGAGCTTAGGATAAATGGATATAAGTGATGTGGTTCTGGGCTCTTGGTGACGAATGAACTCCTCCTCAAGGTGGTGCCTTTGAAGCCGAGACCCCAGTAGAGTATATAACCTCCACATCTCCAGTTTGGCTCTATCCTGTTCTATGTGGCTTTCACTGACCTTCTCCCTGGTCTGGAGAGGACGGGGGCATCATAAGGAACCACAGAGTGATGTTCAATCACTACCAGCCTACATAACACACAACACCAATCTCTCACGAGAGTGATGGTGCAAATCAGACAAAAATAACACATCTGGAGATGTTAGTGACTGATCCATATGACATGTTAAGGTACCATGGTAACAAACTGTGAGTCTCTCACTCGTACTGCAGAAATCCGGTACACGTCAAAGTCAGTGAATGGAGACAAGCAGACTCATGGGTGGACATTAGAACAATTTTACTCATTTTTCCAAAAAAAGGGGGAGTAAATCCTCGACTGGCATCAAGGTGAATTTAACACAAACAGTTTACAGCCGCATTCAAGCCGTCAGAATCCCAGCCCACAACCACTGACCCAATAAAACACACCTTTCCTCACGAGCCCTATAGAGGAGCCCTACAGAGGCACCCTACAGATGAGCCCTATAGAGGTGCACTATAGAGGAACCCTATAGAGGAGCCCTATAGAGGAGCCCTATAGAGGAACCCTATAGAGGAGCCCTATAGAGGAACCCTATAGAGGAACCCTATAGAGGAGCCCTATAGAGGAGCCCTATAGAGGAACCCTATAGAGGAGGGGGCCAACAAGCCCTATGGTAGTAGAACGAATTTGTTTGCAGTCTTGCAGAAACAATGTATATATAAAAAACACACACAGGCAACTGCAGTACAGTTACAGAGGTGTTACCACACAGTACGACAACACACACAAATGCACGTCATCTGGGGATGTGGTCGTGCTGATTGTTTCGAAGAAAGTAACACACAAGGATTTCAGATTTTTAAAAAGTAAGAGGTTAAAACAAATGTAAAAAAATTGAAAGAAATGGCCCGTGGGCGAGCATGTTTGAGAGCCTGTGGTGGTGACGGTAACGGGAGAGGTCGTCACTACTGAACCGCGCACCGCTGTATCGTAAACCCACCTGCGGTACCTGCCTTCAGCTTCACCTCTCGCCATTCACCATCGACCGGACCTGTGGCCACCGAGCGCCGCAGCGGGCCACACCACAGACGGATCGCTGAGGCTTCTGAGGGCACGCGTGATGACACCCGCAAAGACACGAGGCGTTTGCTCACGCACACGGGATGACAAACCGTTTAGGCATGAGCACATACGCAGACAGAAAGGACAGACATGAGACCAGGCTGACACAGGCACACAGACGTATGGACAGACGCAGACATTTTTATTCTCAGGTGGATAACGAGTTTAAGTCTCTTGAATAAAAAAAAAAGACAGCAGACACACAAATAAACAACTATTGGCACAAACAACATAGAGACACACAACCCTTTGGTGTGACTGCTGGAAAAAAAACATACAAATCTTTAAGACCTAATGAAACATAAGCAAGCTACTCTAAAATGTTTCTGAAAAAAAGTTCTTTCATAGCATGTTCTCTGAATAAATCTACGGTCAACACATTTGAGATCCACTCAATGAATTTCGGTTCTAGAAGTGACAGTATTTGTTTACACGTAAACGTTCCAGTCCGTCCTCAGAAATTAAACTCCCTTACCATCTACACATCTAAAGAAAAGATTCAGTATGTTACCTGTGGGCTGGCACTGAGCCAAACCTCTCTTACTGCCTTGACGTACATCACACATGAGACACACCTCGGCCAGCGGCGGCTTAACATCAGAATCCATGTGAATTAAGCACCATTTTCTTACACACCAGACAAAAGAGGTTACCATACATGGAAAGTTGATGCTTCTCGTTTTTAATATAAACGGCATGTAAAAAAAAAAAAAAAAAGAAAATTTCTCCCAAAGTTTCCTCATGTCAGTCTACGATGCTTTTATTAACTTTTTGCCACCAACTTCACCTGAGATGTGCCGTGAAGCCACCTAAGACCGACGGTCTTCCCAGTGTACACAACCCCCCCTCCTCCCCCAGGTCCCAGTGCCCCAACACTCTTGGCATGCTCACCCACTGGCCTCATGGTGCAGACAGGGATTGAAGGCTATGGAGGCTTCAAGTATTAACACAGCATGGCCAAAGCTTCAGACACACATTAGGACCCAGGAGCACCCCGAAGAAGAACAGACAAGCAGGTTACGGTTAATAAGCCCCCCCCCCACAAATATATAATATAGATTTATATATCCATATGTATATAAATAAAAAGTCAGTGCTGTAAAAACATCTCCATAGGATCTGACCCATAGCTGAAGGGTTTTCTTCCTTAGAATTTTTTTCTTTTATTTTCATGACTAAAAACATCAACACTACTATGTAAACTGAACGGAAAATCTCACGTTAAATCGTCCTTCATTGAGCATACAACACTGAGAACGTGAACACTGGTTAATAGCGCTTAGATGGTTTTTCTCTTGTCTTTATAGGTTTTTTTTTTTTTTTGGTTTAATGCAACACAAAAGTAAATGATCCATTTTGTGGTTTATGGGGGTGTTTTTGGCAGCAGTAAGGCACCAAGGAAATATGTCAGTGTGTGTGTGTGTGTGTGTGTGTGTGTGTTTATAGCCTGTAATACAATGAAAACCATTTACTGTCCAGTAGATGTCTGAGAACAGTGTCTCTTTCGCTGTATTTGTGAGTGTGTTTAGTTTTGCTCAGTCTCTGGGTGGTGTTGTCGCGGAGACGGTCTACGACAGGCAGCGCTGCACGTTGACGCCCTCCTCCGCGTGCACCTGCAGATCAATGGGCGTGGCCGGCTGCTGGCCCGGGTGGGCGTTCAGCAGAGACAGGTTCTTCACACAGCCCGCGATGCCCGAGCTGAACTTGCCTCCGGTCAGCACGGCTATGTCCGGAGCACCGCCTGTCCCCACGGCCACCCCCACAGACACTAATCAGAACTCATTTGCTCATTGAAATAACACAGAACACTGGCCTAGACTTTAAAATGAATAATAACTATCGCTCATGCGGTCTAGGAACAGAAGTGTGTACTTGGATGAAGGTAAGATGTATAAAAGGTTAAAAGGCTGTGATTCGGTGAGGGAGGACGCTCTTCCAGAAGAGTCTCCTCTCCGTGCTGCAGGCCATCAGGTAAAGCCGTGCTTACCCACGTATATGCTGCCTTTGGTGTTGACCATGACGCTCTTGCCCTGCGACTGTCCACGTCGGAGCGTCCCGCCATCCACCTGGACGTAGCCCTGCTTACCTGTCCTGTTCACGACAGCAAACACAACCCTGAGTTTCTCTGCAGGACAAATAGTCTCCGTCATCTTCAGGAAAATGCACAAACTTGTAGGGACCTGCTGAGAAACGTCACTTCTGGAGACAGAGGGTTTAACTGGCATAGGCACACTGCGTGAACCAGAGTGGAGGGGAGTTGAGAGAGAGGGAGAGTGTGTGGGAGGGGCTTGTGTGAGAACGGGCTTGTGTGGGAAGGGAGAGTGTGTGGGAGGGGCTTGTGTGGGAAGGGGAGTGTGTGGGAGGGGCTTGTGTGGGAAGGGAGAGTGTGTGGGAGGGGCTTGTGTGGGAAGGGAGAGTGTGTGGGAGGGGCTTGTGTGGGAAGGGGAGTGTGTGGGAGGGGCTTGTGTGGGAAGGGAGAGTGTGTGGGAGGGGCTTGTGTGGGAAGGGAGAGTGTGTGGGAGGGGCTTGTGTGGGAAGGGGAGTGTGTGGGAATGGGCTTGTGTGGGTGGGGCTTGTGTGGGAACGGGCTTGTGTGGAAAGGGGCTTGTGTGGGTGGGACTTTTGTGGGTGGGGCTTGTGTGGGTGGGGGAGTGTGTAGGAGGGGCTTGTGTGGGAGGAGTACCTGACTGCGATGATCTTGTGCCAGTGTCTGTCATCGATGCGTTCTCTGGATACGACCTCTGCCTCTCCACTGCCCAGCTGGTAACTATGGGCAAAGGACGACGGCAACGAAATGACAGCAATGACACAGAAACAAGCGACAAAAGGAGAGCTCTAAAAGACAAACTAGTAAACGGCGTCTCACCTGAAAACCAGGTGTCCATTTTGTATCCCAAGACTTATGAAGTCCTGGCCTTTCCCCTGTTCTCCCAGTTCCTGCAAAGCAAGTTGTGAAGGAGAAACACTGATGTCTCAGGGACTCCCCGTGAGAACAGGCTGAGAGTCTGATGTCTCAGGGACTCCCCGTGAAAACAGGCTGAGAGTCTGATGTCTCAGGGACTCCCCGTGAGAACAGGCTGAGAGTCTGATGTCTCAGGGACTCCCCATGAGAACAGGCTGAGAGTCTGATGTCTCAGGGACTCCCCATGAGAACAGGCTGAGAGTCTGATGTCTCAGGGACTCCCAGTGAGAACAGGCTGAGAGTCTGATGTCTCAGGGACTCCCCGTGAGAACAGGCTGAGAGTCTGATGTCTCAGGGACTCCCCGTGAGAACAGGCTGAGAGTCTGATGTCTCAGGGACTCCCCGTGAGAACAGGCTGAAAGTCTGATGTCTCAGGGACTCCCCATGAGAACAGGCTGAGAGTCTGATGTCTCAGGGACTCCCCGTGAGAACAGGCTGAGAGTCTGATGTCTCAGGGACTCCCCATGAGAACAGGCTGAGAGTCTGATGTCTCAGGGACTCCCCGTGAGAACAGGCTGAGAGTCTGATGTCTCAGGGACTCCCCGTGAGAACAGGCTGAGAGTCTGATGTCTCAGGGACTCCCCGTGATAACAGGCTGAGAGTCTGATGTTTCAGGGACTCCCCATGAGAACAGGCTGATGGGGCACCTGTAGAATGGTCTAGGGTCTAGGCTGAAGTCAAGTGTGTATGCAAATGCTGTTGCTCAGAGCAACAGAGGAGCAACTGCTGCTCTGACCACATCCCTGACGATCATTTTGGGCATGCATGAATAATTCATTAGAGACTCATTAAAATGCAGGGTGGGAGTGTTTTTGTTCCTTAAACACTTCATATAACTGGCCTTTTGATGATAGATGGGACTCGTTAAAAACGTATACCATAATATATTATGGCATTCGCATCACATTTCTTGCAGTTGTGATAATGAAGAGGTAATGTTGCACGGATGCATCGTTACCTGCCCCCGTTTATGGGGCGGGGTGTACGTGAGTGTGGCTGCCCGCTGAGAGAGAGGGCGTATATGTTTGTATGCTGCTGGTGGATGCCCGGGGTGGGTGTGGCCTCCTGGGGGGAGTGGGGGGGGGGGGGGGGGGGGGGGGGGGGGGGGTGTAGCTGTATGTTAGTGCGGCAGGTCAAATCAGGCCATATGCACATGCACCCCCCCCCCCCCCCCCCCCCCCCCCCCCCCCCCCCCGATAACTAAAAATATCATCACCTGTGCACAAGTTGTGTCTAATCTAAGAGGTGCAGAGGTCATAAGGCAGAGGTCAGAAGTTAGCTGAGGTAATGGAGCCTTTGGCCAACGACCCTTTACATTTTTTAAGACGCAAAAGTGTGAAACGCATGTGCACATGCAGGGGGCGGGGGGGGGGGACGGGACAGTACGGGTCAGGACGGGTCCGCTCGAGAACCTACCACTCCCTGCCACAGAATAAGGCCGTCTGGAGATGCCGTGTTTATCTCCAGCTCGATGGTCTCCGGGGAGTCAGGACCACTGAAACCACCCACAGAGAATTTCAGAGGTCAGTAGCTTCAGGACTGAGGTACAGTACACTACACCGTGTGGAGCATCATGGCCAGGACGGGACATGAGGCTGCGGGACCCACCTGCGCGGGAACATTGGTTTTGGAAGAGCGAGGTAGCTGTCGTCATGGAAGTACGCAGCATACTGTACTGGGGAATCTGTCAGAGAAGCACAGGTTTGAGTTTACACAGCGCGGGATGCAGTCAGACTTCTGCTATAGTGCCCCCTGGTGGAGTAACCCAGGAAAGAAAGAAAGAGAAATGGAATGGAATGCCCCATAAAGCATAACATTTCCTGTTTGCATTATTTGACCAAAAAAAGTACATTTAAATGGAATAAAATAAAAAGGAAAAAAAATCGAATAGATTTCAAGCAAACTGATAACACCAAACATTCAGAACGACATTCAGGTTGAAATTAACGATGACATTCAGGACGAAATTCAGGACGACATTCAGGTAAGTGAGAATAATATACAGTTGCCGATCTTATTGGTGCCAAGCCAAAGCGTTCAGATTCATTCTCCGGATACTCCAAACAAGCTCTTCAAAAGAACGCAAAGATCCAGGCACCAAAAAAGAAAACCAAAACCCCTCAAGCCCCTCCCCCTTCACCACACGTTTGGCCCTGCCCTCTCCTGCTGGGCGGCGACAGACATGTATTTGTTAGTAATGGGTCACGTGCGGCGACAGCTTCTCCCCTCGTTCTCCAGGGGGTTCTGGTGGTGGGGGAGACACGGGTGGCACAGACAGGCGGGTCGGTGGAGGGCGGCGGCAGCAGGGAGGGGAGTTGCGGGGTGAAAGGTCGAGGCGAAGGGCAAGGGGTGAAAGGTCGAGGTACAGACGAAACGAGACGCTCCTGGAGATGCTAAAGGGGAATGCTAACGCCCACAGAGGCTCCCAGCTCAGCCGTCCCTACTCCCACTGCTAAAGGACACGTGGTCCTCAGTGTCTCAGGCTCAGCTATATGTGAACTAAACTTCTCAAGACAATGAAAAGCAGGTGTAAGTGTTGACTGAAGGCACAGAATTCCCCTTGCTCAACCGCACGGTTGACGTTTCTCGGGAGGACTCGGTGTAGTGCAGGCGTGTCTTCCATTCATTACTATTTATTTCTTTCAGAGCTCCGTTTACATAAGCCTAAGAACACAAGACTGGAAACAGACGATTCTTTTGCTGAAAGACACTCAATTTGCTGAAGTATAACACCTTAAACGTGTGTTTGCTCATTTTAAAATTTCCTGTTACTCATTTGTTTGTTTGTTTGTGTTTGAAGGGTTTGGTGCGCGGGGTTAGAGGGTCTGATCCCATGAAAAAATCACATGGTCCTGGTTAGTGGGCGTGGTCAGGCAGGTGAGCCGCGTACTGTACCGTTAACCGTGCCACCATCCGAACTCCACGGCGTCTCCACGACGACGGCCTCCTGCCCTGTGTGTGCGGGATACAGCCACGAGAGTGCACGCGTGAGACAACACGGACCGCCACGTGAGCATGGCGCGAGTGCCGGCAATCACAGGGAGCCAATCACAGCTCTCCAAACAGTCCCGCTCACGCTAGCTTACCATGTCGAAGTTGCATATGTGCGAAACCCCCTTTAGTCAGGGGGCAAAGGTCAACCCTCCACCATCATGTGAGGAAAACTACATTCAGGGGCATTAATACACCTGATAAAGACATCTCTATTATTACATTCATTATCTACCGGCTAACATGAGAGAACAGGCAGCATGTGGTCTCTGCGTTTCCCTGTGTTAATCCACTAAACAGCAGTGGAAACGCAATAAGTCTACACACACAGCATGTACTGTGGTCTGAGGTTCTACCTGTAGGGGGCGCACAGCTGTGAGGTTTGACGTTTCTCCTCCCCACGCACCAATACAGCCTGCACTGTCAGGCACAAAGACCAAGACCAACAGCCCAGGACCTGAGCTACAGCAGGTCTGTTAGAGCAGGGAGTGTGTGGAACTACAGGTGGAGGTGTACAGGTGGGGGTGTACAGGTGGAGGTGTACAGGTGAGGGTGTACAGGTGGGGGTGTACAGGTGGAGGTGTACAGGTGGAGGTGTACAGGTGGAGGTGTACGGGTGGAGGTGTACAGGTGGAGGTGTACAGGTGGAGGTGTACAGGTGGAGGTGTACGGGTGGAGGTGTACGGGTGGAGGTGTACAGGTGGACATCGCGGGACTAACCTTCCTCGCAGAAAATGCCTGTGTAGCCCAGGGGACACACACAGAGGCCACCAATACAGTCTCCACCATTCTGGCAGTGAGAGGAGTCGTGACAGGAGTCTCTCATCACCTCACAGCGCTCTCCTACACACACACACACACACACACACACACACACACACACACACACACACACACGAACGCACACACACATGAACGCACACACACACACACACACACACACACACACACACACACACACACACACACACACACACACACACACACACAGCAAGTCGTCATGACCTTACATTTAAAAACCACTGTTCTTAACAGCACTGTCATACAAGCAGTGGAAGATAAATGAATAAAGTACACGTGAGTGTGAAACACATGATTCGAATCGTTTGCACTCATGATTACGCCTCTGTTTACATTTGAGGTGACACGGGCAGGTATAGGAGCGCACGATACGCCTCGGCCAATCACAGCCTCCGTTACTGCGTAGTGTCCAGGTGTGAGTGGTGCTGTCTCACCCTCGTATCCGTCCCTGCAGAGGCACTGGAACTCGTACTCGGCCGTCGACAGGCAACTGCCACCATGTAGGCAGGGCCTGCGGTCACAGAGACTCTCCTCCTCACACTGGCGGACGGAGCGGCTCTCCACGAAGCTGTAGGACAGATCCACCTTCTTCCCGTTGATGGACACCTGCAGTCACAATGGCCAGAACACTCAGAACCCGGACTAGAACCCAGACCAAACCCAGCACGTCCCACCAGTAAGGGATTTAACGTAAATAAAGACACGTCTCTTGGTCTCCGGGAGGTCTGCTGCTTTCCAGCTTAGGTGATCAGTCCATCTTTAGCTTCAGTGCTGGAGCAGCTCATGTATCTTCTCTGAACATTATGTGTACCTCTCCGACGCAGCCTGCGAACATCTCGCTGACGTTGGCGGCCTTGGGCAGGACGTCCATGCGGGGCACGCCTCCCAGGAACATGGGGGTGTGGATGTTGAGGCCCTGGGCCTTGCCCGGTGAAGACCTCCTGATCTCGCGGGCGTGGTCCACCTTCAGAGAGCCGTCCTTGCCCTGGCGCTCGGCGGCCACGCGGTGCCACTGGTGCAGCGAGACGGGTTCCTGGCTGCGGAGGACGGCTTGGCCTGCACACACACACACACACACACACACACGCACACACGCACACACGCACACACGCACACACGCACACACGCACACACGCACACACGCACACACACATACACACATACACACATACACACACAAACACACACACATACACAAACATACACACGCACGCACGCACGCACACACACACACACAAACGCACGCACGCACACACACACACACACACACACACACACACACACACACACACACACACACACACACACACACACACACGCAGCTGTTTCAACTCCCACAGCAAATCACCAAGCACTTTAAGAACTGGGCCAGCTGTGTTAGAGTCAACACCACCTGACTCCAGAACCCGACTCTAGAACCTGAGATGGATCTTTTTGGCTCTGGCAAAGTCAAACTGGCTCATGCTTTATACTGTAAGAGGCCAATTAATGTAAAACGTCAGCTCCGTCAACATCAGAGCTGCGGTCCAACCTGTCCCGAGCTCGAAGCGGAACTCCACGTGTCCGTCCACCATGGAGAGAGCCACAAAGTCCTCCACCTTCATCTTCTTTCCTCCGCTGAAGAACATGAGGCCGTCGGCTTCCACGGGCTTGAACTCCATCTCCACGCGCAGGTCGTTGTGGATGTTGGTGAGGGGCGGATAGGCGATGTACGACTCCACGCCGTCGAACGAGGGGGTGGTGACCAATGTGCCTGTGGGGCAGGGGGGGAGGAGGCGGGGTTAAGGAGGCGGGGTTAAGGAGGCAGGGTCAAGGAGGCGGGGTCAAGGAGGCGGGTGCGCTTACCCTGCATGCACTTGGTGCCGTACTTCCCGAGATGGCAGCGGCAGTCGTAGCCCACGCCCTCTGGACGGCTGATGCAGGTGGCGTCCGGGCCGCAGGCCTCTGCAGACGGGCAGAACCGATCAGATTAATGAATCAACAGCATCCTTGCTGCTATACGTTATGGCAATATATGATACAGGATACAACTGTATGTTCCTGCAGTGTTGTGGGTGGCACTTTGCCCGTTTGCCCCACCTGGGTGGCAGTGCAGAGCAGACTGGTGCTGACAGTTGCTCCCAGTGAAGCCCCTCTGGCAGTGGCACTTGTACAGGCTGGCCTTCGAGTCATGACACATCCCGCCGTTCTGTCCCAAGACACAGAGTCATGAATCACGGACATTCAACCACTTAAGCACAAATGCCACAAGGGGGCGCCAAACCCCAAACTGGGGCACGTCGGTAAGGTTTTGTTTAGTTTTTGACATTGCTGTTGCTGTGGTGTTCTGTATGTTTGCGGGCCAGGTGATCAAACAGGGTCTCTCGTACCTCAGAGCTGTTTGTACAGGAGTGGATCGGGTTTGGGTTCTGACCTGACACGGGTCATCCTTGCAGGTAGGGCAGTTCGTAACGCCGGTCGAAGTTTTGTCAAGGTCCTTGAATATGACTTCCTCTCCCTGGATGATGAGCTGACTAATGCAGCCTGGTGGGGGTCAAAGGGCAGCCAAGGGAGTCAGTGACATGCACAGAGTTACAAGTTTCATGGAGGTCAGAGTTCACCACACAGAGGTCAGCTTGGTTCAGGTTCTCACAGTTCCAACTGTGACAGATATGGCAAGCACGGCACTGGAGCATTGATACAAACGCTGATACTGGCAACGTTATAGGGGTGATGAGGAACAAGGCCAAACTACACATGTGAAATGAGACGTGGCTGTCTGACGTGTCTAATGTGTGTCTGATGTGTTAACTGTGTGTCTGATGGACTGATGTGTTAACTGTGTGTCTGATGGACTGATGTGTTAACTGTGTGTCTGATAGACTGATGTGTCTAATGTGTGTCTGATGTGTTAACTGTGTGTCTGATGGTCTGATGTGTTGAATGTCTAACCGTAGTGGGGGTGGGAGGTTCATTTACACAACAACAATAGTGAAAGAAACAGGCACATTCAAGATTTTTATTAAGAAACAAAATTAGGTTCAATTTCTTACCAACAAAGCCGGTTTTGAGCTCAGCGGTCTTGGCAATCCTGCTATAGTTTGGATAACCACCCACGAACAGCTCCTCATTCAGATCCAGGCCTTGGAATCTGCCCTGGACGGCAAATTGTCCACATTTAAGATAGTATCACTTGATTTGGCCATTTCCCACTCTCAGGACAGAACCAGGATGTGAGGGAGGTGTGGCCAGTGTGAGCATGGCCAGCGTGGGCGTGGCCAGCGTGGGCGTACCTGCGAGCTGCCGTTGATCGGTGCCTCCCCGTCCACGACCAGCGAGCCCTGCGTGCCGTTTCGCCACAGCTGCACGGTGTGGAACTCGCCCAGTTTGATGGCGTTGGGGTATCGGATGGTGGCCATGCCAGAGCCCACATCAAACCTTCGCCAGGGGCAAAACGGGCACATCAGGTTTGGAAACTTTGAGATTTTTGAGACTCTAGCTTGTGAATAAGTCCTGCTTTAAAATGTTTACAACCACATTCTCGTTTCACATACCTGAACTCAGGACGGCCGCCTACCAGCCCGAAGGACATGAAATCGGCCCCCATGGCCCCCTTCTGTCCGTTATAGAGGACCATCCCTGGGGGAGACACACAAGCGTTAGCGGCATGCTGAGGTCTCCTTGCTAAGCCCCGCCCTACGCCAGGGTCGGGACCAATGAGGATGAGGTTTTCTTCCAGCTGGGTGGAGCAGCGGCATGCAGAGGAGTGAGGGAGGGGGCATCTGGCCAATCAGAGCGTCTTATACTGCCAGGAGCCGCCCACATGTGCAGCATGCCAGGACACATACCAGGCCTCGGGCACGGGGGTGGGGTCGACCTGTACACTGGACCAGTGCGCAGTGCACTTGAACCTGACCTGACCTGTTGATTTCTTCCTTTTTTAATTTTAATTTATTCATCTGTCGCCCTCAGTAACGTCTCAAAAGAAGCAAAGGTAACCACGTGTACTGTGGTTGCTTAGAAGAGCCGCTTTGCGTAAAACACATTTGCCATGACGTTCTCAATAAGTGCCGGTCAGCACAGCAAGCCTCAAACAGACCTAACTAATCCACCCCAGATAAGTCACTGTGCACTTCGATGGGTGTCGGCATGACGCATGCGTTAACCTACATGTCGATGCACTGAAGCACGCAACACAGGGTCACACAGGCACACACTGACTCCATGCCTGTACAGCTCATCAGAGTCATCCTCAAAGCCCATGCTGTAGCCCCCACCCCAAGGGGAGGGGCACGCACACCGGACCTGTCCCAATCTCGCCGTCCACATGCTCCAGGCATGCGGCACTGGGATTGGGACGTGGCCGCTGATCCTAAGGGCCCCTAAGAGGGGCGGAGAGGGGAAGCCATGCATGGCCGCGAGGTGGCACACAGCACGACAACGGCATCGCGCGGCACGAGGACGTCTCTCGCCCTCCCGCTCAACGCGCTGACTCACCGGCGTACAAAATGAGACCTTCGTTGAGAAGGTGAGGGTTTTGAGGTGGATCGCAAGAATGGACGAGAGAAAAAAACAGCCGTTATCACCACACACTGTCACAAAAACACAACAATGGCCACTGCGTTTTTTAAACAAACTGAATCGTAAATGGCGTTTCTGCTGACGGACGCTTACCGTCCACGTTGTCCGGCCTGAAGGTGATCTTGATGTTGAAGGTCTTGTAGGAGTTCTTGATTGTAGACATGGTGAGGAAGGAGAGAGGCTCCTGGCTGAAATAAGGCATCACGCGCTCTGCAGGACACCGAAGACGCAGCAGGATTACAGAGCGGCACTGGGCCGGAAGCCGTCAATGAAACACGACTTCGCCACAAAGCGTTAGCGGTGGTTGCAGCCGTGGCGGAACCAGGAGACCCGGGCGTGAGGCCCGACTCACCGTGCACGACGAGCTTGGTGAAGGCCTGAACTTTGCCCTGCTTGTTAGCCGCCGTGCACACGTACGTGCCCGAGTCCTCGTGGCCGACGTCCGGCACGGTGAGCACGTGCCCCTCCTGCGTGAACTTCGGAGGAAGCTCTCCGTCCAGCTGAAACAAGAGGCTTCTTTAGTTAGTGAAAAAACGACTCCTACAGTGGGTGATGAGGATGATACATTAGTTTGATTTGAAAAGTAGAGGGATTGAGGTGAACACATGCGAGATGGGTGGTGTGGGACGGAGGTCCGGGTGGTGCAGGTGGAGGGTCACCTTTGACCATGTGATGTTGGGGACCGGGTACCCTGACGCGATGCAGGGGAAGATGGCAGTAGAGCCGACGGTCACTTCCTTCGTCTCGGGCTGAGCGACGATCTGGGGTAAAGCTTTAAAACACACCCAAGTGTCACAGAGTGAATCCCAAGAGCCGGACCAGCCGAACTGGCCCGTCCAATCACATTAAGAGCATGTGTACTGCTGTGTTGGGGCGTGTAACCTGCCGCATACACTGGACATTGAGCACTACTTGGGACTGCACCGAGCCCACGTCGTTGGTGGCCGTGCAGCGGTATTGGCCGGCGTCGGCCTCCGTCACGCCTTCGATGCGTAGCATGCCGCCCTTTACACGCACGTGATTGGGCAGCGGGCCACCCGCCTTGCTCCAGCGTACGGAGGGTTCTGGTTCGCCCACGGCGTGGCACTCGAACTCTACCGTCCCGCCCACCATGACCGTCTGCACCGACGCACGCACGTTGATAGTCACCTTGGGCAGGGCTGCGGAGCGTACGCACACACACACACACACACACACACACACACACACACACACACACACACACACACACACACACACACAGGGGCACATGCTAGTCAGAACAGGTAGGCCAAACTCTCAGGGTTGTGCGCTGGTGCTGTTCCGGTCGGGTCCGTGGTCCGGGGGTGTGCTGGACTGACCCTGGATGGTGAGCTTGGCGCTGTCCTGGGCCTGTCCGAACACGCTGCTCGCACGGCAGATGTATACACCCTCGTTACTCTTCTCAAGGTTCTCGATCCTGTAAGAAACGTCCCAGAATGTCAGTGAAATCCTGACCAATCACCAGAGGCCGGGAGGGCGGGATGCTGGATCAGCCCACCTCAGTACGCCGTCTTTGATGTGGTGATTGGGCGGAAGGGCCCCTCCCTCCCTCAGCCACTCCAGCGTGACCTCGGCGCCCCCGCTGGCCGAGCATGTGAACTCCACCGCGCTGCCCACGGCCCTCACCTCCACCTGGGGGGCCACGCGCACCGACAGAGGTGCTGCACAAGAAACACAGGCACCTTTACTGTGGGTCCTCCACCGCATTACACCACCACCCCCATCCTCACACCCCACCCTTCCTGAGATGATCAGAGTCCTCAGATACAGAGTGCACACTACAGCCAATCGAGCGGCCCGGTCCACTCACATCTGACGTTCACTTTGACCCGCGCCTCACTGCGTCCCACTTTGTTGCTGGCCACGCACACGTAGGTGCCGGCGTCATGGGGCGTGGCCAGGTTGATCTGCAGGTCCGCCCCCTGCTGCTCAGCCGTGGCGGGCAGGGCTCCGCCCTCCTTACTCCACTGGAAGCGTAACGGGGGGGTTCCGTGTGCCAGGCACTGCAGGCGGACCACCTCGCCCTCGCGTACGGCCACGTCGTCGGGCAGCACCGTGGTGTACGGCGGCGCTGAAACACACGGCAGGTTACGGATATGACGGCGGAGGCCTGCCAGGTGTCCACGTGGACCTAGAACGCTCATTTCCCCTATGAAACGGCGCCCAACCTGTGAACTACGTGTGAAGTGCACAGAGATGGGACAGCTGTGCTGGACTCACTCTCCACGTCGAGCATGATGGTGACCTCGCTGGTGCCCAGGGGGTTGGTGGCGTTGCAGATGTACTGACCCGAGTCCTGTCTGCCCACGCTGGTAAGCACCAGGTTGTTGTTGACTATCTTGTGCCTCCAGGGTAGAGGAGCTCGGAGCTTCGACCAGGTAATGGTGGGCTTTGGGAACCCTAGTAACAAGAGGAGGTGCAAAGCACATTCCCTTCAGTCTTATAAGCTTGCCACGTTTTTGTATTACCATAGAGACTGTTGCTATTGATACGATGAATATACGGTGGATTAGCCAGCGAAATCACGCAATTCGGAATCAGATTCCGAATCCGTACCATGGGCGTCGCAGTGCAGGGTGGTGGTGGCCCCTTCTACCACCACCATCATGGGCTCCTGTACGGAGGCGAGGGGCACGGTGGGCAGCTGTGGGCCTCCCTCCACCACCACCTCCACCCGCGTCTCCGTTTTGCCCTGGCTGTTCAGCGCCGTGCAAACGTACGTGCCGCCGTCCTCGGGCCTCGCCACCAGGATCTGACGGAGGGGTGTTAGGAAGAGCGGCGTTAAAAGTGCAAACCGCCACACGCGTCGGTGGGCCCGGCGGACAGCTACAGACCTGCAGGACGGCGTTGGAGTCAGCAGGCACCGGGCTGGTCAGCATGGTCTTGCGGGTGTTGTCCAGTCTGTGCCAGGTGACGGAGGGCCGCGGTTCACCACCCGCCTGGCACTCCAGGTTGATGGGGTCGCCCACTTTCACGTGCACTGGACCTGCAGGGGTCACCGTGGCCCTGGGGGACTCTAAGGGGGAACAGACCACAGAGGGTGACGTGAGCCTTCGTCCTGGTGCCGAGAAAAAGCCGAGCTCACGGTGTCCTGCTGGAAGGGATGATCTCACACCTCTGACGATCAGAGACACGATGCTGTGGGTGATTCCAAACGGGTTGCTGGCCACACAGCGGTACGTGCCCTGGTTCCTCGCCTGTGCGTTGACGATGGTGATCACAGAGGCATCTGGACCAATCTTCACGTTATCTAACGACACATTATGACATCTCAAATTATTCAAAGCGTTCAGAATACAACAAACAAACCGTAACTCACGACCGCATCTGAAAGGCTGCATGCGTTGGGAGCGTTCTGGGCTCCGGGGCGGGGCGAACCTGGCAGGGCTTGGCCGGTGGAGAGCTTCCACTCCAGACGAACGGGCTGAGCTCCGCTGTGGACACGGCAGCGGAAGCTGGCGGTCTCGCCCTGCCTCACGGCCGCACTGTGGGGCTCGATGGAGATGATGGGGCTCTGGAGACCTTCTCCAGGGGGCCAGAGCACATCGATCAGCACAGGGCTCATCACAACACGTGAGAACTACAACACTCATCACACTGGCCAATCAGTGGCATCGGATTTTGAGGTAAAAGGGATGGGGTATAAGCTTGAACACAGTTGCCTCTCACTAAAACCTGGGTTCTCAGTGCATTTGGGTAACTGCTTTCCTCCGACAGACGCATACACACTTTGTTGCTGGAGTCGTGGAGCTCCGGTACGGAGGAGGAAACTTACGGGAGGACTCGGAGGTGACGGAGACGGACACGGAGGCCTGCCGGACATGAGGACCTCCAACCACCCTGCAGACGTATTCTCCAGAATCATCCTGGGACGCTCGCAGAATACGCAGCTGTGTTCCGAAAACCTACACACACACACACACACACACACACAGATAATCTTTAACCTCCAGTGTGACTTAAATTAGGATGCAGCACAACAGAGCGAAGCAAATAGTGGCGCGGGTGGAGAACGGGCCTGGTGGTTGGAGGAGAGGTAGCCATTGGCTCTGCTCCACGTGACAGAAGGCGGAGGATCTCCCGGGACGACGCAGTTCAGGTCCAACGTCTCTCCCTCCACCACCGAAGCGATAGAAGGCTGGATGGTGACTGCACTGGAGACCGTCTCTCCTAAGTACGACATTTCACATTAATCAGTAATACATTTCCCAGAACACCGCAGTTGTACAGCTGTAAGATCTGAAACTACACGTTTGCAGTCTTGTTATGGCATTCCTAACTGTCCTGCAGCATTGCAGAGCGTATACATTATAACAAGAAAGCCAGCAGTCTCAACAAAATTTAATGTATAAACCAATTAGACTGCCCAGAGTGCTTAGGTATGCTGACTAATATGTTTTTACTGCCGAAGACCAAAGCTTTTCTTTTGCTCTGAATTCCACAGAGCTCACGCCAAAGGCAATCTCGGTGTAACTGCCAACAGACGTAGTACAATTCTAGTTAAGGACCTTTCAGCTGGACATGCTCGTCGTAATCTTGACCATGTGTGCTATAATTATGTTGCCGAGTACGTGTGTGGAGACTTTATCTACAGCCTACATATGTTTCCTGGTGTTTTTCATTTTCCCATTACTTGCCCTGTAACAAGAGGAGGAATCAACTTTCAAAATAATAAACATAACAATACATCAATACATCTGTGACACATTCATGACAGACATGAAGCAGGATTCAGGCACAGGGTTACTCTAATGAGGAGCACGATGGAGACCCAGGCTACAGAGGGCAGTAATACACATACATCCTGAGGGACTAGGCCATACTCAGAGTGGATAAAGAACGAGACTAATATGATATACTTATGATGAGCACAAGAGGAATAATGGCTTCTTAAGCTAACGGAGTTCATTGGCAATACTTGGCACTGGTGCAGGTTTCCTGAGTGCATGTAGTGTGTGAGTGATGAGAAACAGGTGAGGTCCAGTGGACAATCAGTATTCTGGTGAGAGCGACCTCTAGTGGTTGAGTATGCATGCAGCAGTGTTCACGCTGATAACATTCATAAGAGTCAATACCCACAGGTCAAAGTCGACGTGTAGCTCCTAATCTGAATATCACTCTCATAACAACCAAAAAAAAAAAAGCTACTTGGACCTGTGTAACTCTGTTATCTAAAATATTTCAAATATATTTCAGCATGACATGCATTAATAATGTAGTTATTTTTGAGTTAATACACTCCATTCCATCCATCCATTTACATCGGCTTATCCGGATCGGGTTCACGGGGCAGTAACCTAAGCAAAGAGGCCCAGGTTTCCCTCCCCAGCCACCTCTTCTAGCTCTTCTGGGGGGATACCACGGCACTCCCAGGACAGCCGAGAGATATAATCTCTCCAACGTGTCCTGGGTCTTGCCCGGGGTCTCCTCCCAGTTGGACATGCCACTACCTCACCAGGGAGGCACCCAGGGGGCATCTGGACCAGATGCCCGAACCACCTCAACTGGGTCCTCCCAACATGAATGAGCAGTAGATCTACTCCAAGTCCCCCCCCCCCCCCCCGGATGACCGGGTCAACGTAGACTGACCAGTAAATCAAAAACTTTCCCATTTAGTCCTATTTAGATATTCTACTCATAAAAGTATCTTCGCAAGTCATATGCAGTAGCGTTTTTAATGTTCACCTGTGTTTGAGCTCTGGCTAAACACTGTGGGGTGTGTGGGCGTGGCACACGGTTTACCTTTGTTCACTACGACCTCGATGCGTGCCTCTGAGGAGCCCACCGCGTTGGTGCCCACACACAGGTACGTACCCGCGTCCGACGCCCGGATGTTGGGGATGAGCAGCGTGCCAAAATCCGTGCGTTCCACGCGTGCCTGAGCGGGGAAACCGGCAGAAGGTTAAGCGTTTCAGACCTGGCGCTGACCGCATCTGTCCACGCAGAACGAATGACATCACGTCAGAGGGTCAGCTGGCGTGTCGGGTCTTACCTCGCTTCACCTGGGGATACGTGCACTCACACGAGAGCTTGTGATCATGGTGCACTGATTAGCGTGGCTGTGAAATTTTGCTGTGGTTTTGCAGATTTTTTTTTATTTGCGCTGTGCTGCTAAGCTCCCATGTACCATTTAGGACATGAATGATTAACACCGCCGACTGCTGTTAACAGTAGCACCAGGCTGATTAGGTCATTATAAAGAAATGTTATAGCGTGATGTGGTTAGAGCCATTCTGACTACCCTGCCTCTCACTACACTACATACTTCTTATAAAGACATCCCATGTTCATCTGGTATTTGACTTTTCAGTGTCTGAATTTGAATACTGGGTTTACTGCTACAGCAACCAGAGGAGGTACTACACCAAATGTCACAACCACTCTCATTATAAGTGACAGTAAATAGCAGAAAACAGCTAAAAGAACGATACTGAGATATCATTGAACTAGAGGATGAAGGGGGCTGATCCTGTCTTCGAAAGCGGGGTGGAGTAAAGGGGCGGAGTCTGTCTGTGTAGGCAGGTGAAGTAAAGGGGGCGGAGTCTGTCTGTGTAGGCAGGTGAAGTAAAGGGGGCGGAGTCTGTCTGTGTAGGCAGGTGGAGTAAAGGGGGCGGAGTCTGTCTGTGTAGGCAGGTGAAGTAAAGGGGGCGGAGTCTGTCTGTGTAGGCAGGTGAAGTAAAGGGGGCGGAGTCTGTCTGTGTAGGCAGGTGAAGTAAAGGGGGCGGAGTCTGTCTGTGTAGGCAGGTGAAGTAAAGGAGGCGGAGTCTGTCTGTGTAGGCAGGTGAAGTAAAGGGGGCGGAGTCTGTGTGTAGGCAGGTGAAGTAAAGGAGTCTGTCTGCAGACTGCAAATTCACTCTCCACAAGATGCTGTCCTGGTGCGAGGGTGGAGTTGGGGGGTGGAGGTGGGGGGGGGGGGGGGTTGGATAGGGGTGCAGATTGGAATCCAGGGGACAAAGCTGCTTAGCCAGACGCGCTGGAGTGTGATTTGAGCTCGTCTGGGCCGCAACGTGGAGCGGGTCCGGCTGAATGAGTGTCTGAGCCCACTCTCGCGCCTCTGACACCACTCGATCGCTACAGCACACAGAATTTCTGCGTGGCCGCACACCAGAGCAGCGTGCACCCTGGGAAAAGCCCTGCGGCAGGGTTGGGGCCGGATAAATGAACCCACAAAGAAACAAAGCTAAGCGCTCCTGCAGGACGGAGGGGAGTGAGACTAGCAGTTCCACCGTACGCACCAGTAACCCTCCATATCTGCTACAGTACAGTTAGCATGAGCTCTAACCCCCGCTAGAACTGTTTCCATAAATCCCTCTGGAATGATCAGAACCCAAATTCACCTGTGCATTAATGATTAATTGGTGGCGAATTAAAATAGACATGTTGTTTTTTTTTTTTTTTTTTTAAACATGCACTTAGTTGACAGCGTGTTGGGTGAGCGATGTGAGACACATGGAATAGGGGGTGTGTGGGAAGGGCTAGAGACAGACACCAGACAGACAGACAGACCTGCAACTCTTCAATGCGCCTCTGTAGCACATCGAGACTGTTCGACTTATACTGATGGAAACCGTGAGAGGGAATGGCCTGAACAAAACGTCAAAAGACACAAGGTGGACCAAAAAAAAAAAAAAAAATCCCAAACAAACAAAGAAAACACAAACAGAACAAAGAAGGAAAGAGATGAAACGGTCAAAACAGAACAGCTCCAATGGATCAATCCGCCAAACCAACACGATGCATACGTGAGAAGAGGAAAATGCCTCAAGTAGTTCCGTTTCTCACCTGTGGGGGCAGTGTCCCGCCTCTCTTCTTCCAGGTGAGTCCTGGACTGGGCGTACCTCCAGCCCTGCAGTACAACCTCAGCGTCTCGCCCTCGTGGGTCTCCACCCGCTGGGGACTCACTTGGACGTGGGGAAGACTGGCGCCTGCAACATCACGGCCAGTCACAGGTGACGCTGGAAGCCCCTCTGGGTAATTTTACGTTACAGCACCCCTCTCTTGTTGTGCACCATTACGCGTTTCTTATCTTGTAAGAAAAATCTCTTATATAAGAATATTTGTAAACGTTTTACAGTTACCCAGCATGCTACACAGTAGTTACGCTGTAACAGTACCGCTGTACCACTGTGTTGTTGGGTGTGTGTGTGTGTGTGTGTGTGTGTGTGGACGTACTGTGCACATAGAGGACAGCCTGAACTGTGTGTTCGCCGTGTGTGTTTAAGGCCCGGCACATGTACTGGCCCTCGTCGGCGCGGTCCACCACGGGGAAGGTGAGAACGCCACCCCGAACGACGGCACTGCTACTGATGCGCCTCCCCGGGCCTACTGGGAGATTGAGTTCAACTCACGTTAACCCTTTACTCCGTGACCTCAACATAAATCAAAAAGATATCCAACACAACTGTCAAGGGGTTTTCTTATCAATTTACCCACGTCTCAGTCTCATTTAGAGATCATTCCCAGTGTAGTAGGCAGCTCTGTGATTAACAGCTTGACCAGTAGTGAAAATTACGTGCTTTTAAGCGCACCCTACGCACCTTCATGGGTACTGAACTCACAGAACCTGAATGGTGGCTAAAGAAGTTGGACTGGTCTTAGCCCGAGCCCATGAGCATGCTAATAGCTAATAGTGTAGAATTGTGATGTGGTTTTGTTATAGCAAGTTGAATGAATAATACTATATAGAGAGCTATATTTTAAAAATAATACTATATAGAGAGCTATATTTTAAAAGCAAAAACAGAGAATTGTGGGTTAAATGTGAGGTTGTAGTGTAGTGTCTTGTGCAGCAGGTTCCCGTGCGAACCTCACCTGTCCACTCCACGGCAGGTGCAGGGTTGCCAGTGGCTGTGCAGCGGAACTCGGCGCGCTGACCCTGCTGGACGGTCAGCACCGGCGGCTGGACGGTTGCCACGGGCTGAGCACCCTGGGCAGCTGTGTTGGGGGCACAGAGCGGTTAATCACACCCCTCCGCTCGCCCCAACTACCCCCCACCACCCCCCCAGCCTGCCCCCGACACCCTCTTCCTGTTTAGTTCTGAATGGGTCACTTACCTGCAGGTCAACTTCAGGAGTAGTAAACTGATTTCGGTTGGAGGAGGGGCTTAAAAATCAGGGTGTCAAAACAGGGCAAACTCGGGCCATATAGTTTGACTCCCCAGGACGGGCCTGTTCTGTTCACATTGGCCCCATTTCGTAGCATAATCCCAGACGGCGGGTGTGGCTGTTGCCACCGTGTGGGCACCCAGTGGGCCAAGGGAACACGACCCTGATAGGAAGTGACATTCGGGAGCTTGTGAGGGCACAAGCCGTCCATGCCAGCTTGGCTGGGCATAAAGGCTCTGGGCGCCATCTGCTGGCAATCTGATGAACGGGCAGTATGAAACAATGGGCCTTTTCAGTGGGCGGGGAGGGGGCGGGGCCACACACACAGTGCCCTATGACAATGTAGGACCGGTGAAAGACACAGTGACACACACAGCGGCTACAGGCCTCTCGCTGTTTAGACACACAGTAACGATTGTGGCATCGCTCTGATCTACACAGGTCATTTCATCTTACCCTTACAGTGTGGATTCCAGCGGTGACAATATGTGATTACGACGATTTTACTACACACTACCCAGGGTGATACAGCCAGGCGTGCTGGGAACATGCTCATAAAGTCTCAGATCGGGATCATTTCAACACAGCATGATGTTTGAAGCCCAGCGGTCTCCACTGATGGTTTTTGTACAGTCCTGCATGCCTGTAGCAGAGCAGGTGTGCGGCCCATGAGGTACTCCTCTCTGTTCTCGCCGACGGACACAGAGTGCAGGTGTGCTGAACAAGCCACACAGAGCCTGCTGTCACCTGTTGTTCGTCTACCATGTTTCACTGTATGTGCACAGCTGCTGGGTGAGAGTGTGTTCTCCCAGCACAGAGGCTGTGTTCAAAAACACGAGCTGCTGGGTTGTGCGATTGTGTTGTGGAGCCTTAGCCCATAATGCAGTGGGGCACATTAAAGCACGCTGTGCGCAGCTTTGATGCCTTTCAAAGTCCTGAACGACTTTGGGAATTTTTGGTACCTAGGAAACTGTTTATGTATTATGTCTTCCAAAGTGTGAAAATATTGACTATTAACAGAAGGCAAAAGTGATGGATTATTGAATTCCGTCTCATGGCATGAAATGTTGGTTTAAGTCAGAACACTCTGTGGCATCAACAGAGAGGAGTTTCTCATGTGTGCAAGCACACGTATGTCCTGCACCAATGGAGCGATTATAAGCTTAGTCAGGTCAAGTAATAATCACGTGTGCAAGTCAACAACTCTCCTTCTATTAGCTCTCTGATGGAGGTGATCAGAAAAGCTTAGACACCTATGTTGGGAAATGATCAAAGTAGCCCAAATCAGCTTTACGTGCTGTAGTATTCTGAAATAATGCAGTTGAAATGAAACTTTAGTGCTGAATGGATCATTGTCGGTTTTGACTTTCCAGGAACATTACTCGAGCTGACATATACATGCTGAGGATGATAACATGCGGAACAGTGAGCGCTAAAGGGAGAGAGAGTGTAAGAGAGAGAGAGTGAGAGAGAGAGAAAGAGAGAGTGAGAGAGAGAAAGAGAGATAGAGAGAGATCCTGCCACTTGGCAGGAGAGAAATCGCTATGTGGACTTACGCGGTCTATGTCCTTCAAACATTTCATAGGCTGTGTAAAACATCTCAGGCTTAGATCCCTCTGTGAACGAGGGACAGGTAAACACGGACAGGTGAGTCTCATGAGCAGGTAAACACGGACAGGTGAGTCTCATGAGCAGGTAAACACGGACAGGTGAGTCTCATGAGCAGGTAAACACGGACAGGTGAGTCTCATGAGCAGGTAAACACGGACAGGTGATTCTCATGAGCAGGTAAACACAGACAGGTGATTCTCATGAGCAGGTAAACACGGACAGGTGAGGCTCATGAGCAGGTAAACACGGACAGGTGAGTCTCATGAGCAGGTAAACACGGACAGGTGAATCTCATGAGCAGGTAAACACAGACAGGTGAGTCTCATGAGCAGGTAAACACAGACAGGTGAGTCTCATGAGCAGGTAAACACAGACAGGTGAGTCTCATGAGCAGGTAAACACGGACAGGTGAATCTCATGAGCAGGTAAACACAGACAGGTGAGGCTCATGAGCAGGTAAACACAGACAGGTGAGTCTCATGAGCAGGTAAACATGGACAGTTGAGTCTCATGAGCAGGTAAACACGGACAGGTGAATCTCATGAGCAGGTAAACACAGACAGTTGAGTCTCATGAGCAGGTAAACACAGACAGTTGAGTCTCATGAGCAGGTAAACACAGACAGTTGAGTCTCATGAGCAGGTAAACACGGACAGGTGAGTCTCATGAGCAGGTAAACACGGACAGGTGAATCTCATGAGCAGGTAAACACAGACAGGTGAGTCTCATGAGCAGGTAAACACAGACAGGTGATTCTCATGAGCAGGTAAACACGGACAGGTGAATCTCATGAGCAGGTAAACACAGACAGGTGAGTCTCATGAGCAGGTAAACACAGACAGGTGTCCCTTTGGTGTTCCTTTGGTGTTCCTGTGAAGCTGTCAGATGCCCCCACACACTGCACACCACCTCCCAGGGTCTGCAGGCCGGGCGGGGCAGTTCACCAGCACACGCCTCTCGTGCGTTACATTTTCATTTTTCAAATTATTTGGAAGTTTGTAAATCAAGTCATTTTGCTTTCAGTCATTATTAAACCGATCAGGAAATGATGCTGATAACTACAACAGTAACAATGATCGCTTAACGGCATTTGAGGCTGGTGATCGGGATACAGCAGGCAGCACCTGAGGAGATTACTGAATTATACGAGCTAAGTCCACTTGGACATGCTGATGCTGGTACAACATAAGATGCACCATGGTTTCCCCTGGGTCCTGTGAGCAAGAGAACCGTCCTGTTCACACTAAAACAGTCCAAAATGCACAGTGAGAGAACACGTACTAGACACGCAAGGGAAACAAAGAAGTAGAACACACCAGAGTCGTCATGGGAACATGCGTGTTAGTACCAAAGGCATGATAATGAGGGCGTCTGGACACACACCGTTCCGATTGTGTGTGTCTTAATACAGCTTGTGATTGATCCTGGTCCATTAGGCACAAATCCATTACGCAAAGGGTTCAGTCTAGTATTTGTTTAATCAAGCCTGCCCACGTGGTTTTTAGGAATATTTTACATTCATTTCACAGTTTAGATAAATAAAAGGCACATGAACACTAGTCAACATTTTTTACCCCCAAGATACAGTAGTGCCATGGTAACATTTTCATACAAAATTAAATAACATTTATTCCAGGTTAATGCTCATTAGACGATAATTGCTTGGCAGAAAACGAAGCACCATTTGCTGAATTAGAGTAAAACATCAACCAAACAGGTAAAAACTCAAGTAAAATGTGGTTTAAGAAACTGTGTTTTCATTGCTGAATAAAAATTTAATAAAAAAAGAACACATTTCAAATCAAAGTATGAAACATAAATATGGCATGAACTCCAGACTATGACTGAATGGTTTTCAATGACATTACAGACAGTGGCAAAAAAGAACAATCGATATAAAAGATTCACCTCACGAATGCACAAGTACACAACATTCATGTGAGAAATACTAGATGTTCAATTCTCCTCCACGTCAATAACTGGCCAGAGTTAAATAATTATCATAAAAGAAGTGATTTACTAAAGTCAACTCACAAAAAATAAGTCTGAAGTCAAAAGAAAGTTCTTAAAAAGAAAAGTTACTGTATAAACATTTTTTCACTGCTCAAATAACATTTGGTTAAATACTGGAACTCCCCCAGTATGAGATGACAGTCTTTTTATGTAAAAGACTAATTAACAACACTCTACTGCATGAGACGTAGCACCATTTAAATGAAAACAAAACAACTGTCATTTGTACAAAACATGAGTAGCAATCACACAGCTCTGATGGCGTGGAGTGAGAAACACAGTCTTCCTGGCCAACGAGTTCCAGTAGTGTTACTACTGCATCATGTGACCTCATCAACCCCTGACCTCATCAACCCCTGACCTCATCAGTCTCCTCAAGACACTGGAGCTCAGTCCCCTCAGAAAATCCCATTAGAAACATAAGCCAGTGGGAATATCACCACAACATATACATGAAACACCACCAGCACCACCACCACCATCACCACTACAGAACCATAGAAGTAGCAGCAGCAAGGAACCCAACACCAAGTGTTACAGCACCAGCGATCGTCAAATGTATAAGGGAATCCTGTGTTCCTAAATACTTACAGACCACATAAAGACACCCCAAGATTGGACTCTAATAACAATAATAATAACAGTAACCATACTTGTGAAAAGCACATTTCAAACTATGAAACATCTATTGCTCACTTTTCCTTAAATGTTCGAATACAGGTATTTATCACAGACCCTACAGTAACTGCCTGTCAGTTCTTGGCCAGCATATGGAGAGATAACATTTGATTTAAACAGCGAACACGAAAAATCTGTTTATAAAACACTGGAATCTTTGCGATAAAATCCACAGTGCCAGGTCTGTGATTCTGTTATTCATCAAAAAGGGGGGGAATTCAAAAGAGGGATTTCTACAGATCTGATTGTCTGGCTTTTAAAAAACATGGCAAGCTGCTATGATTTCATATTCCTTCATTATTTAAAAGCCTGCCAAGGTCTCCATAGTTAACATGACAGACAAAATGATACAAATGATTGCTCTAATTCATTGCTTTAATTGATCTTAGGAGTTAAGTTGACAACTCATATAGTTGAAATGTTTAATTAAACTCATTTCCTAAATTATTGCTTAACTGGTTTGTTTCTTCATAAATGACCCCCATTTAAGTAAATCATTCACAAGCTGTATATTTCAGTTAGAGTAAAGCACTGACACAGGTCGTGTTAGAAAGCTGAACTGGACAGACTAGTAAGAGAAAACACAGAAGAGCTCATAACAAGAGAGCAAAGACCATCAGGAACATGCATCATTATGATGGCATCTCAAAAGCGTTAATTTGTGCTAAAGAGCAAACCATCAACCCAGGACCCGGGAGAGGACAGCAAAGGACATGCGTTGGTCAAGGAGAATGGGATTAGAGGACAAGAAATGGACAGATCGCACTTGAGGGCTCTCAGAGGATGATGGGTAAAAGAGGCGTGGCCAGTCACCAACCTGGGACATAGAGTATGGCGGTGCCCTCGTCCATGGCGAGCATGTTGGAGCCGGTGCAGACGTAGACACCGGCGTCTTCAGGCTGGACGTTCTGGATGGTCAGGATGCCGTTGAAGTCCATGGCGCGGTTGGGCAGCTTCCCGTTGCCTTGACGAGTCCACACCAGGGTGTACGCGGGCAGCTGCGTGACGACCGTAACAGTCATCAGTACAATCAACGACACGTCCAGCTTCGTTGGTGTCTTATATGAGGCACAACTACTCTGGGTGCAGCCATAAATGACCACAAAGAAAAGTCCCTATAAATGCATGCCGAGAATCGCCAGACAGCCGGTTTTCGACATAGGTGGGGTTCAACGCCGTTCTTACTTGGCTCTTGGCGGTGCAGATGAAGTTCACTGTAGCTCCAACGTTAACACTGCGGGCCTTGGGCTCCTCTATGAACACCTCAATGGGCTTGGAGGGTGAGGCTGGGGAGTGTGAGGGGTGGAGGCGTAAGGGTGGAGGAGGGGGGGGGGGGGTGTGCCACGGAGAGCAAGACATTTAATTATTAATTTACAATGATACTGCAATGATACTGTACCATATGACATAATCCACTAAGAACTAGAATTTGGGATTACATAAATTGAATCAAATTTTTTTTTTTTCATTTTTGCTCGAATACTTTAAAGTGGTTTAAACAGGCAAGATGTTTTACCTATAATAATAGCCTAGTAACTTATAAATTGAAAGAAACTAAAGAAACAAAAACTAGTTTAAAGGATGGACAAATCACACATTTTTATTCTGGATTTTAAAATATTTTAAGGCTTTGCAGTCAATGAGTAATGTTAAAATAAGCCAATGTAAATTGAATAAGCCTGGAGTAATATGCTCTGATATTTTGCCCCTGATAATGACGTAGGCCATGTTTTGAGCTACCTGAACTTAAAGAGACAGTGGTTATGAAATGCATGCACAGGCTTTTCAGCATTATGCAGGATGAGCATCATTAGTCCAATTTGCCTTAAAGTCCTCAGATAAGAACATGCTCTTTCAGAGTTACTTGTGTGGCTTAAATGAATAAATAAGCAGGTCAAAGGTTATAACCTTAACTGTAAATTTTGGTTGCACCAAAGATGCTTAATGAAAAACCATTAAGGTTAAAGAGAAAACAACGGTCGGCCCCATGTCGGCCCCCTCACGTGTTATGATGATTTCAGCTCGGCTCCGGTTGGTGTGCAGGTGGTTCCGGCAGGTGCAGGTGTAGACGCCAGCATCGTTCAGATGCACGCTGGGGAAGTGGAGCTCCTCCCCTGTAGGCAGGACAGGGGTTTTAGCGGGGTGAATCCCAGCAGCCCCGGCACACAGAGCCACGGCAATATGACCATCAGACCAGCCAGATACCCACCACGCACTGAAGAGAGAACGGGAACGCTCTAATGTGCATAGGTGCACTATGGAAATTATCTCGAATTATCTGTATTATGAAAATCTCACGCTCTGGCTGTACAAGAGCCACTGATCTAGTCTTCATAAGGGAGAACTCACTGATATGTTAAAACTGACCTTCATCACTCTAATGCAAGGCACGAAAGGCTGACAGACTCTGACAGAAGCAGCACCCACCAATGTAAATGAATCGCATGTCTTTGTGGTCAGTTGGTTAAGTATTCTTTCTCTGTTGCCCGAATGGCGACAGCCCTCGTGTCAAGACCCTTAAAATTTCATGTCTGAAGTTCCTTATTGGAGATGATTAATGCTGAATAAATGCATTCTCCCTAGTTGTGAGCACTAAAACTTTGCTAAGACTTTGCGTGTTTCTTGATCAAGACGTAAGGAGAAAAGTAATGATTACTATCTATGTACAAAATCCGCTCCATAGGTCTTGTATGTGTGTATTGTGCTTTTTGTGAAAAATGTTTTAGGTGAGTTTTACACCCTGAATAAACTAAATAAACTATTTCCTCATCATATCTGTCTCACTTCTATAACAATACTACTGCCATACTAGTCCTGCAAAGTGCATAGTGAACCAACACTACAAGTATATACACTAGCAATAATTCATTATTATTAATTTCTAAATCATTTCACCATGCCGTACCGTGTCTGCGTTTTTCAGCCAAGCTGGAGACGGGTCGCCCGTCGTCTCGTGTCCAGAAGAAGTAGTGAGGTGTCATTCCCGACACTTGGCAACGGAGAGTGACTGGACTGCCCGGGGACGCCAGCACTCTCTCGGGGTGAACCTTCACCACCAGAGAGGCAGCAGCTGGTACCAAACACCCAACACACCACCCCGTTACACACACACACACACGCTTACCGCACACACACTCATGGGACATGATAAAGTTACCGCCCGAGCTACCTGCTAGCAAACAAGGACCTGAACTTAATGTCCACATCCATCTTTAAATCTTACTCAGCAATTTAGGACCTTTCATACCTAAAGAGAAGCGTTTTGGTCTCACCATTGTACGGTTGGCATTTGATCCTCTGTTGTGGATTTCCAACATATCCAGGTGCACATCTGTTAAAAGAGCAACACAATCTGGTTGGGCGGCCTGTTCTGACCCAAACAAGAAGACAGTAGCTGCTCAGAGGAGACTGTGAGGACAAACTCACCGCTCGCAGTACTTGCCGCTATAGCCCGGCTGACAGGCCGTGCACTGGTAGTCCCCATTGCCCAGACTCTCACACGTGGGGGAGAACCTAGCACACACACTCCAGTGAGACTGCATGTTGCATGGACATTCAGCACAGCACTGGGATTTATTAAATAGGATCTACAGGTCTGAAGCTCTAATTATGAAACGCATGAGTAGTGCTACTCTGGGTGTAGTACTCCACCACAACCTCACCATGACCCCACCCCTTAACCTTCGCCTGTGTAGGCCTATGTGCCTGTGTGTGTGTGCATATGTACGTGTGTCTATTTCTGAGACTAACTGGTTCTCCGGGTCCGTGTGGGGGCAGGCACAGGGCTGGCAGTCCTCTGGGGTTCCCGCTGTGGCGTCTCCGAAGAAGCCGGAGGTGCACTGTTCACACTGCTCCCCCATGGTGTTGTGTCTGCAACTCTGTCAGTGACGGGACAGAACAGACCTCAGTAGAGCTTTAGCTAACGTAGCCTGTCGTTAGCACCTTATTAACCCACTGCTATATGCTCTGAACTGCCGCATTCATAGTCCTCATTCCTGAAATAACAATTCCAGTCAGGCCACTCACACAACGCTCCTCGGAGCAGTTCCTAAAGATAATTAGAAAACGACTGTGAGGCGTGGGTGCAGCGTACCAGACAGATGCCCGTCTCTGCATGGCAGGAGTCCGAGTGGCCGTTACACTCGCACAGCTCACAGTGACCGAGGTACAGACCTCCACCTGTACGGGTGTAACCTGGAGCGCAGTCCTGAAACACCAAGCAGAGGGACGCACAGCCCCGACTTTTACAAGATCACAATCGCTGGTTTCGTCCTAACTCGCCTCCACCTCGGTAATGCACGAATGCCATCACCACCTTTACTGTTGTCCAATGTCATGTCTGCTTAGGCGAGCGAGCGCAAACTTTAAGTCTGGCTCCCAAGAGCCCGTCCGTACCTGGCAGGAGAGGCCATGGTACCCGGGTGGACAACGACACTGTTCCACCTCCAGTGCCCGGGCCAGGCCCGTGTGGTGGGGCACGGCGATCTCCATGCTGACGCTCGAGATGCTGGAGGATTGCATCTCCGTGTGGTAGGACGCTCGGATCAGGATGTCGTCCAGGTGGGCCAGCACCATCATCAGGTGTTCCCGGGTCGCCGGCATGCCGTCGGGACGCTGCCAATGCTCCTAGCGAGGACCAAAGCGCAGACAGCACGGTCAGTCACTTCCAGTGTGCACATGTCGTAATGGCCAAGAAAACATGCCACGAATATTTATGCTTTTGCTGTGTTGCCTTTTACTGTCAGCATTGCTTGTAGTTTACAGTTTACTACAATGTGCAAGCTCATGAAAGGGAAAGCTTAAAAAGTCAGAAGGGACAAAGTTTCTCACCTCTCTGAAGATAATCTCAAAGTTACGGGACTCTTTTGTCCCGTGTCCTCTTCGCCAATCCTGTCGGGCCACTAGGGTGATGTCATTACCCTGGAAACATGACCAAATATTATAAGGTAGTTTATTATCAGCAAGCATCACTTTGGGTATCATCCGACATGTTACCTACAATGATCTGAACGTCAATATCCTCTATGGGAGCTCCTCTGTGTCCAGGAACGTAGGAGATACTGTACTTCAGTTTGCCTCCGTAAGACCCAACCTGTTGAAGTACACAATAGAGAAACGCTCACACCAGGACTTTTGGTGATAAGGAAGTAGGATGAAATAAGAAATATTGATCTGAACACTGGTATATTTTCCAGAAAATGCATAACAGTATATCTGTCGGAAAAGTAATGCCTTTTTACACTGGCATATTTCTCTTCGAATGAAAGGGGAATAAAAGAATGAAATCAGCTTTACAAATCAAAGTTTCTGGTGTGGAACATGTAAGAATTCACTGACGTCTGACTCGTCCTCTCAGTGCAACTGTCTCGGTGGGAGTGATTTAACCATAAACACACAGGCCATGTCTGAAGAACCTCACCCGCCCAGTGGGCTCGATAACATGTCCTGTTTTGCACGAGTAGGGGCCACACCACAACCTGTTACCTTGTCTCCTCTGAAGCTGTCCGGCAGCTGCCAGAAGAGAACCTCCTCCGGGTGCAAGCTGAAACCTTTGTAGACCAGAGCATACTGGAGCACAGAGGGGACAGGAATGCAGCAACAGCATGAGCAGCAGTGAGAAGAAAGCAGACAAGCACAGCAGTGGACAAAGCAGAGAAGACCACGAGAAGAAGAACCCAACGGCCCCTAACGGCAAACCCTAACACTCGGTTCCCTCAAAAACCGCTCAGTGCTGCATGAGCACACACGATGAACAGTGGAATAACTAGGAGTGACAGGTAAGTCCCCTTAGAAGGTGGGTTTCACCCTGCGGCAGCCTCCAATTGCAAAGGCCCAAAAGTTTAGTGTGCACTCCAAGTAGAACCTCTCTTAGGTCAAGGTCTGGTTAACATTCACATTTCTCACTGACTTCTTTACACCATAATTAATGACTTATTTTCGTCAAACATTAAACCCTGGCTAAAAGATCATCTACACGACTGACTCCGTAAATTTGCTAAGCTGGACACCCCCCCCCCAACCACACAGAAGAGGGTAATATTTTTCCAGGATTCCAGTGACATGACTACCTTGCTTGAGGAGTTAGGCTGAGCGGGATTGGGTAGCTTCACAGTGTTCTTTCTCAGCTTATCCTGTCAGCAAGACCAATATCCAAAACATCAAAACAGGGAAGACAAACTCTGAATCAAATCATATTAAAACAGGTTCCACAGTTAGCCTAAATGTAACACTAGATGAAGATTCAACAGGCAAACGGTACCTTCACCAGTGTAAAGTGGGAGGTGTTCTCTGGGGAATCTGGGACACCAGACGCCCTTTTGTGGGACATCAGGGCGGAAGGGGATGATGGGGGGTTGGGGATGCGTGATACCGAAAGACCTGTGGAACCTGAGGCTCCGAACGAAGAGAAGGAAGACACACGGGACAGTGAAGAAGAGGGGGGGGCAGCAGGCCGGCCATTGGAGAGGTTGCCGAGGAGCGCCCATATCTCGTCGTCGAGCTTACGGACTTCGGAGGAGGACGGCTGGTGGAGAAGTGGAGAGAAGAAGGGGAGACCACATTGACCCAGTGGTGTGATGGTGGGGACGCTGAGAGTCGGGATCCCAGGGTTACTTCAGGTAGAGGTGTGTTCACAGGAGTTATGGTGAATGCTTAGATCCAGATTAAGCTTTAAGAATCCACTCTACTCTCTCAGGTTACCAAATACCCAACCAAATACCCAACCAAGAAATACTGAATCCCCACAGGTTCATACTTGTCTATGCTATTCTCTTACTCCCAGTAGTTTTATCCAGGCTATTGTTAGTTGCTCGTCCAGAATGTACAACATGTCATGCTCCTACAAGCCAAGTGAGCCCCAAGGAGAAGAATCAGCCTGCCGTACATTTCAAATTATGGCATCGCAAGGATGTCGCTGTAGGCTTGTCTGAAATCACTCCTCCTAGTCAAAGATCACAAATAACAGCACAGCAAACTCTTTGGCAACATGCTTCTCCTGCTCATTACAGGCACAGAACCTTCACGTTGTGGCCGAGAACCTGCCGGGCACCAGGGCATTAATCTACATGCACAAGTACCCCGAGGGGCAGCTTCATTATATTAGAACTATTTGTTGTTATTTAGGTTAAAACATAGCTATGTTAGGGTAAGAATCTCATGGCCATCATTTTGATGAAATTCTGCCTTGAGATCAATTACATTATTTTATGGACTAGTCAAGCAATTCATCAGCAATGCATTCACAAGCAGTGCTTGAACGTTCTCAAAATGTCAAACTTAAAGCAGTAAGTTTATGGCTTCAAAAGTCACAGTACAAGGACCAATAAAACAATGCTGATGAATCTTGCGGTGTACCGCGCACCATGAGAACCCTGTACCACTAAGACAGCTGAGGTGATGGGACACACGCCAACAGCAGCAACAGACACACACTCAGGCGTTTACCTGGACCGCACGCCTCTTTCGAGCAAAATGATCCTCCTTCTACAAAAGTACAACAGAGGACAGCAAAATAAACGCATTTGGCTTGAACTGAAAGCACCCTAGTGGATAAACTAGGGCTCCCCCACACACAGAGCTTCCATTTAAATAATGTTGGGCACCGACACCATTTTAAAAAACAACCCTCTCTCACCCATGAAGGACCTGGACGTTAAAACATTCAGAGATAGAAAGGAAAGCAATCGGTAGCATTTAGCATCGGGAAAGAAGAGATGGCTGAGCACAGAAACGCAGCAGGAGAGAAGCAAAGGCCGTGTGCCGTGAGAGAGTGACAGAGTTCTCAAGTCACAAGTCTGCCACGTGTGACGTCAAAAACACGTGCGCGGCCAGCTGTACCTTGTCTCCCTGGTAACTGGGAGGCAGCTGCCAATAGTGGGGCTCCTGGCCGAGGTGGTGGAAGCCCGTGTGGGAGAGCTGCGTCCCGGTTGTGGACACCTCCACCGAGAAGCCGCTGTCGATGCGACTGGAGCGCTGGCGGTTCACCAGAGCGAAGCCTTGGGTGCTGCCGGGGCTGAACGTGGTGGAGATCTGACGGAGAGAGAGGGGAGAAGGGTGGAGGAGGCATCGGAACGAAAAACGTTTCTCCACAAGTCCACCCGTGAAGTAACGTGAAGATGTTGGAGTCGCCCGGGCCGAACGTCGGAGAGCCACGGCTGACCCGTCTCTCACCACGTCTCTGTAGAAGCTGGAGCTTGAACACTGCTGGGTCACCCCCATGCAGAAGCAGCCCACGCAGCCATCTTTGTTGGCAGGGCTGAGGTGGAAGGTGCCGGGCTTGCAGGTGGAGCAGGACGGGCCCTCCACGTTCATCTAAAGGTCAGCGCACGTGCGTTAGGACAGCAGAACCACGTTCTCTGTTACGCCTCGGTCCGAGTCCTAGATTAGCGTCGACGTACGCTGGGCGCCTTACCTTGCAACGACAGGTTCCACTCACGCTACAGCCCTCACTGCCTCCCTCATCACAGTGGTAGCAGTTTCCTGCAAACAGGAGTATGTTGTTCAGTCTGGGCCACCAAACAAACCAGGAGGATATTAAAACACAAAGGGCCTTGTTTAACACCACCCACAAAGAAAACTGCAAAAGATCACATCTTAATATGGTCCAGTAGAAAGGCTTCTGGATGGCAAGATTTTCTTAGCAGACATGTGTTCTCCCGCCAAAATTTACCCCAAGCAGCACATACCATCAAATCCCGTTGTGCATCTCTGCCCAAGTAGAGGATTGCCTGTGTATCCAGGGGCACATCTAAAAGAAGATGAGACCAGTTGAGACCAGTTTCTAAACAGATGTTTTAAATTTCAAAACAGATAAAAAAAAATCAATCACAGAGAACCATGCAAAGTCAAAACCCCATCCAATATTATTTTGACAGATTAACTTTTTTCTTTCTCCACAGTGCTTGTGAGCAGCACCTGATCAACATGGTGACCATCCTTATTTGCACTGGACGGTTTCAAAATGAGTCTTGCATAATTTGCTTTAGACATTTAGACTCCTGCTGGCAATGCCTAACTGAAGACCAATAATTGGTCAAAGATTCAGTTTCACGAAAAAGCAAAAGAAACACACACATGTGAAGAGTTTCCCCATGTGTGTTCCCTCAACACCATACAACACAGCAGACACAAAGCAAAGGCAGTGTAAGGAACCGTGGTTCTCATCCTCCCATGGGTCACCACAAAAGAAAAAGCAGTTCAGGAGATACGAGATGTCCCACAGCACGACAGTGGTTTCCAGTCTCGGTGAAGTGACAGCTGCAGCCAGGAACACTCACTTATCATGTCTAAGATCTCAAGCCCTCTCAGAAACTCCCCCGTTAAACAGAGGAGAGACTCCTTCACTGAGAGAAGAAGGTCAAAATAAAATAAAATAAAAACAGAAAAATGCAAAAACAACTGAAGGTGAAGAAGAAAGCAAAGGAGACAAACCCCTCCAAGCACTGCACAGCCTACATATAGAACACCAGCAAGTGCCAACGCTCAAGAAAGCTGAGGAACTTCTAAGAAAGCTGAGTAACTTCTAAGAAGCTCTTACCTGGTAGGTGCAGGCTCCACAGTAGTCCAAACATCTATTTTCCCATTCATGTTTCCCTCATTAATCTGACACTATCAGAAAAGCTTTTTCGTTTTCACATTCTTACATTTTCTTCTACTTAATATTCTGAAGGAGAGGTCCCAGACCCAGGGCTCATTATCCATTAGCAAAGTGGTGATTCAGATAATGGACATCATGCTACTCTAATTACTGACTGTAAAACAGCTGTTGACCATTTTCTGTAATCAGCCACCTCTTGAAAGTGGGTTTCAAGAACAGCAAGGCCAACGAAGTTTACATCTGGTTAATCAAAGTGATGAAGGAACAGAAACCCATCAACTCCTGACACTCATGATTCATCTCTCAAAATGATTTCAAATGATTGAGGTGATCCAACTAAAAAACGACATTGAAATAATAAAAAAGGTTTGAGTATTAATACAGATTATAAATGTTATAAATACAATGTGATTGTATTATCACTGTATTTCTTGTTGGTATACATAAACTCAGTAAAATGCAATCATGACATACCAGCATGAACAGAAAAACTGGCTGATTTAGCAAATTTCAGCAACACATGATTCCTTAAATTTTAGAATATGTATCAATGAATCGATTTCCTCATAGAGAACTTTAAACAAAGTCTATAAGACAAGGTTATGGTCTAAATGAGCATCCATTCCTCTGTGCAGATGACCTGCGTCATTCCAGAGGTTATGATACACATTCATGTCTATTAGTCTTCATATCACTAGATAACGAAAGGGCTGGCGAATGATGGAGCATTATTACAGACCCAGATTTAGAGTTCTTTAAAAATCTGGGATGATTTTTATTGGGATAGCCAGTTTCCCAAGGGTAATAAGGAGCTCCCCGTTCTGTATCTCTCCATTTCCTGTGTTTTGACCCACTTGACCTTTCAGTCCAAGAATATCCAAAATACTAAGCCGTGATTGGACATTGTTTTTCTGCTTCTGTCTTTTTGAGTTGGGTTTTACATTTTGACTGGAGTGTTCAGGTTTTTTGGAGGGAGTGGGATTAGCAGATGCATGTGTCCTTTCAAATCCTCTTCTGGGTTTGCTCTCATGGTCTAATGCTCCGTTACGAGATTGAGGATCTAAGTGATATCTTCTGCTTGGCCCGTTCTTATGCTTTGTTTTTCTGTTCATCTGCAGTGTGTGAGGTTTCCCAATAACCAATTCTGTGGTGGCTTTTTTGGCTGGTGCTAAATTTAAATCCTTTGTTGATGATTTAGGCTTGACAGTGTATCTCACGGGAGGTGCTTTCTTGTCTTTGATAGGCGGAGCGGCAGATGGCCGTTTTGGCGTTTGTTCTTTGGTTGGACCCGATTTTACATGTGAAGGAGGTTCAACCTGAAATTGGGGCTTTATTGTTCTACTATTTATGGTTTTGTGGGCAGGACCGTTTTTCTTTTGAGCACGTCCCTGAGACATGAGGGTTCTGGTCCGTTCCCCTGATGGTTTCTTTTTCAAATGTTGTTGGATTTGTTCAGTTGTAAGTTTTGATTTAGGTGTTTTGCTGTGTGTGACTGTTGACTTACGTCGTTTGTTCTGATATGGAATGGGTTTAGTAGATAACTGTGAGCTGGGAGTAGTCTTGGGATATGTAGTTCTTGTAGTGTTTTGTTGTTTATATGGAATGGGTTTAGTAGATAAATGTGAGCTGGGAGTCTTGGGATATGTAGTTCTTATAATGTTTTGTTGTTTATTGCCCTTCTTGAAAGTAAGATTGGTTTTGGTATAGTTTGATGTCTTGCGCCTGTTTGAATGTTCGAATTTTCTTACTGTGGATTTTGACAGTCCTTTGGCTGAGGTAACAATGACTTTATGTTGTCCATTCTGCTGAGAGGTATGAGTGGTACGGGTGGTGTGTGAAAGAGGAATACTTTTGGGCACTGCTGTTCTGTGAGCTCTAGTGGAAACAGTTGCCCTTGTAGCCGTTTTTGTCATGGTATCAACTTTTACCATGGCTGCAGTAACCTCAGAAGCTCTACCACCCTTTGGACGGCGTGCAACGTGGCGGGCACGTTTGATTTTGTACAGCTCTTGAGCGAGTGTCGTGAAACCATCGATGAGGATCTCCAGTCTGCTCTCCAATCGGTGCAGCTTGCCCTCCACGTCCGTGTAGGTCTTCTCCAGCTCCTTGATCTGCTCGCTCTTGTCGGTCCGAGACGCTCTTCCGATCAGCTCCTCCAGCTGCAAGCTAAAGTTGTTTTGCTGGTCCTTCAGACCTTGGAGGCTCTCCTTGACATCCAGAACGTTGGCCTCCAGCATGCTCAGACGCTGGTTGAAACGGTTCATGTGCACCCCCAGCTGGACCCGAAAGTCCCACCATAGCACCTCTGGTCTGAGGGTGTGCGGTGTAGGCAGGGGGGTCCCGCCACTGTCATGAACCACACCAGCTGGAGGAGTGCTTCTCTGAGAGAGTGGGGGTCCGGAGAGCACTGCCAGTAACGTCGTAACCTTCTGCGCAGTAGTCACTGGCCATAAACGTGCATCTTCTCTTTCGTCAAAACTGCTTCCATGGCCACTCCCATCCAAAACTTGCCTTTTCTCAGTACCAACATAAACCACTGGACCACAATCCTCAGGTAGGGATCCATCCAGCTGTTCTTCTAGATAGAAGTCTCCACAATCGTCAGTAGTCTCATTTCTTGATTTGAAATGTTGAAAGCCATGATCAGAGAAGGACATCCGTCACCAGATTTCACATACAAGAAACCTTCTCCCCAGACACCGAACAAGCTTTTGCATTCTAGGTGCCAAAGAGTCACAAAGAAGACGTTCAAAATGCCAGCACATCGTTTATGCCACGGCGACCGCATACTCAAACATAAACGGCATAAACAATAATCCCCACAAGCCCGTGAACGTCTAAGCCTTTGACCAGAGAGAACTTTAGAACAGACTGCATGGTTTAGCATGATGCAATTTCTAAAAGGTCTCTAAGCAGCGCTGAAGCAAGACAGCAAAGCATTATAGGACAAATAGTATCCCATAGCAATAAAAAGCATGGATTTGAGAACCGTACTGTCCGGAGTGATGGCGTTTGCTTTATGTATGATTTTGCAGTATTGAGGAGCTAAAAAAAAAAAATAAGCGATTTACATAAACGTAGTTAGAGTTGGAGATGACTTCAGATCTAAAGCCGTTTTTATGAAGTGACAGAGGAGGTTCGATCAGTGAAAGCTGTGAAACAAATATAGATTTCAACTCTTATGGTGCAAAGCTATAACCATAAGATCTCACCATTATCATTTCATACCCCCAAACAAGCAGGAGAGTCGCACGTCGTTGCTCTGCTGACAAAAACGCACCAGTATGGGCGGCACGCGATTCGACCTTGGCTCCGCCCATACGGCCCTGCCCAGCCTACTCAATCATGATTGGTGGAAGAAGACGGAGGGACAGGCCAACATGCAGTGGCGCTCGTGAGGGGCGGGGCACGGTGGGACCGGGGGCGGGGCATCTGCAGCCTGAGCGAGCCAGCATCCCAGGACCACTCAAACCAAAACAACAGCCCTCTTTAGTAGATCACGGAGACTATGGACAGCTTACCTTTCACAACGTCTTCCGGTGTGTCCCGGAGGACAGTTGTTACAGGTGGGGTGTCCATCCGTGTCCAAATAGCAAGACTTTGCACCGCTGAATGAAGAATATTCACATGAATGACACTACACACACTAAACGGCCATGTAAACAATCAGTTGTCTTGATTAAACTGATAAACAGCATTATGAGTAGTTGGGCGGGGTCTGGTGTGACCATATGACCAGGCTGAACTCACTTGTGCCCAGGGGCAGGACCCATACAAGGGCAAGGCCTACAGGCATGGGGACCTCCTGTCACCGGGTTGCCATAGAAACCAGGGAGACAGCTTTCGCACCGAGGTCCAACTGTGTTGTGTAGGCATTGCTGTAATGACAACATGTGAGTATCAGGAAAGTCGCAGGAGAGAATTATAAAACAGTATTATATATTAATATATTATATATTACCAAATTAAATTGTATGCATAATGAAATGTTTGCACAGGCATCCGTGTTTGCATGTGTGTGTGTGCATGTGTTTGTGGGTGTGTGTGTGTGCATGGGTGCGTGTGTGTGAGTGTATGCATGGGTACGTGTGTGTGTGTGTGCACTGCATTTACACACCTGGCACGCTCCTGTCTCTGGGTCACAGCTGCTGGCGTGTCCGTGGCATTCACACCTCTCACAGGTGCCGAGGTAGAGGCCGGAGCCCGTGCGTGTGTATCCCTCCTCACACTCCTGAGAACACAGCCCCACACACCGGCGAACCCAACATAGGTGAGCGCCTGGCTTTTGAACAGCGAGATATACCACAAACCCCATCCGTGACTACAGAAGACGGAGAGACACGTGTGTCCACAGCAACCTCGAGACCCGGTTAAGCACGGTTGTGGCTGAGCTCAGTTTAATTATTCAGGTAAACACACATTTGCTTAGCGGCGGGTTGGTGGGTTAGGCTGGCGGAGGTGGTGCGGTGTACCTGGCATGAGGGGCCCCTGTAGCCGGCCGGGCAGGCACACTCTTCCACCTCTAGCGCCCTCTGGCTGCCAGTGGCGTGGGGCACAGCGACGTCCATCTGGATATCAGAAATGCTGCACGGGACAAAAAGAAGCAGTGATGAACAGCGACGGCCACAACATGGACGCCTGGCCTCCACAGAGACGCCAGAAACACTTCGCTGGAGAACGGGCAGCTGACGGGCAGAGGAGGGACCTGCTCTCGGCCATGCCGCTGGAGTAGGTCGCCCTGATCGTGAAGACAGAGATGTCGGCCAGGACCATCAGCAGGTGTTCGCGAGTACACGGCTGCCCGTCTGGTCTCCTCCACGCAGACTACGGACGATGAGAAGAACGGAGGGTCACGTGTGTGAAGGTCCACTACCAATTCCATGAATATATTCCAGAGTGAATATCTGACCCTGCTTTCATCCACAATTCCTTGTGGTAGCCATTCCAAGATGGAGCGAATTTTTATTTACGCTCAAAACATACATAATGACATGTGAAAGGTTTTCTTCTACCAGAATCACTCGCATCAAATAAACGCATCGCCTCAGTGACAAGTCAACAAAATGTAGGTCAAACAGCGAGACGCCACAGTCCAGGGGTAACGCACCTCCCTGAAGGGCACCAGGATGGTGACCGGCACACGGGGCAGGGGCTTCGTCTGCGAGTAGTGCTCCAAGAAGATCCCGTTGCCCTGGAGCAGCACGTCTGGGTGGCCCTCGCTAACCGACGAGTGTGCGCGAGGCTCGTAGCGCACACGGTAGCGCAACTCTCCCCCGTACGCCGTCACCTTGGGGCGTGGGAGGGAAAGGGAGGTTTATTTGCATGTGTAAAATGTTTCTGGAGACATTTAGGGTCAAGCCTTCCTCTAATGCAGAGGTTGTTTAAAGGACTTTTCAGATAAGGAGCAGCAGTCGAGTTGTGATTAGAGGTTGTTTAAGTGAACCATTATCTTGCTGTTGTGTTAGATTAGGTTTGTGTCATTTATTCTACTGTTAAATTCAAGTGATCTCCAGGAGCATCAGTATCTGTGCCTCAAAAGCAGCGGTCACTCGCGATGGCCGGATCTCACGTGCACCCTCACCTTGTCTCCGCGGAAGCTCTCGGGCAGGACCCAGTAGTAGACGTCGCTGGGGACGTTGGCGAAGGAGCGGAAGACCACCTCTGCTCCGCCTCTCTGGGTGATGCCCTCCGTGATGCTGCGTGTGCCGGCCCCAGTGGAGAGAGAGAAGAGTTGTCCGTTGACACCACCTCGAACCTTCAGACACAGTTACACAGTTGTCAGAAAACGTGGTCCGGGCTGTATTTATAAATATCTTTATTCACAGCACATAAAAAAATATGATTAATTACAGAGGGTCAAATGACCTTTGAACTGTATGATCTTTTAACTCGCAGATAAATTACATATACATGTTACATATGCATGTTGTCAGGCCACGATCTGGTGAGTACTTCAAAACCAGTTTTGTGGGATGACTGTTCAGTCCAACTTAAGCACTGATTTAAACCTGACCAATTTTCAACCAAACGTTGTATGTCCCACACATCCTGGTATGTGATACCCCTCCTCAGTGTGAGACGGTGGTCTGTAGGTGTTGAGCAGCACACCTGCTCTCTGGTCCAGGTGGAGCTGACGCACTGCTTGGTCACCCCCATACAGAAGCAGGACAGGCAGCCATCTTGGTTCTCGGAGGCCAGGTGGAAGGAGCCGGACTTGCACTTGTCACACAGAGCTCCGCCCACATTGGCCTGCACAGCGAAGAGCGGCGGGAAACGACACGGCCCGTTAGAACCACCATGAGATCCCCAGCCTGTCGCGGATCTCCGCCGGCCAAAACAGTGCAGCTAACGAGGAGTTACCTTGCAGCTGCACGGTCTGCTGCTGGAGCTGATTGTTCCACGATTGTCGCAGCTCGAGGTCTCTGAAAACGGGACATAAAAGCACATAGTGCAGAAACCAAAAAAGAGATCAACAAAGACAAAACATCAACATGCAGCCTCTGGTAATCGACCCCTTTGCCACACTTATAAACAATACTAAAGTCACTAAATAATACTAAAGACGCTACATAATACTACCAACAGGTACTCACCAGCTGGAGTACACCTTCCGTTAGGCTGCAGAGGGTTACCCACATACCCAGGTGCACACCTAAGGACCAAAGATGTTCAGAAGTGGTTCAGAAGTTCAGAAGTATTCCCACATGTATGATATCACTGAACACAGAAAGCTAGTGATGTGAAGGACTCACTTCTCACAGCGGCGGCCGGTGTAACCTGGTCTGCACATGTCACACGTGGCCTGGCCATCCACGTCCAGGAAGCAGGTGTCTGAAAATCTACACACACAGTACGTGTCCATATATATTTAAGTTCAGTATAAGCTCAGTCCGACTACAGTTTGAGTTATCAAAAACCCCACACACACCCGGGTCTTTGCAAGCGCGAATGTGGAGGGGTGTGTGTGTTGACTCTCACCTGCGAGACGTCTCGGTGTAGGGACAGGGGCAGGGCTTGCAGTCGTCGGGCCGCCCTCTGCTGGGGTCACCGAAATATCCGGGACGACACTTGTCGCAGCTCGGCCCCTCTGTGTTGTGCTGACAGCTCTGTGAGCGAATGAGGACACACGCGTGAGTGTGTACGTATGCACTGCCGTCACACGGGGTGACCGTGGTGTGCTTCAGGACTCTTACCAGGCAGTGACCACTGATCGGGTCGCAGGCGCTGGCGTGACCATGGCAGTTACAGCCGGCACACGTGCCCAGGTAGGCGCCGCCCGGCACACGCTCAAAACCAGACGAGCACCTCTCACAGGACAGGCCGGAGTAACCGGGGGGACACCTGCCGGAGATATTACATGAAGACCTTCATGATCGTACGTATTTAAGGGGTTGACGTTGTGCATTTTGAGTGTGTGTGTGTGTGTGTGTGTGCGCGTGTGTGTCTGTGTGTGTCTGTGTGAGTGTGTGTGTGTGTATGTGTGTAAGTGTGTGTGTGTGTGCATGTGTGTGTGAGCATGTGTGAGTGTGTGCATGTGTGTGTGTGTGTGTGTGTGTGTGTGTGTGTGTGTGTGTGTGTGTTGATGATAGACCTGCACTCCTCCACATCCTTCGGCTGGCCCTGCAGACTGAACTCGACGGTGGTGGTATCCATCACAATGTCACTCAGGCCCACGCTGACCATGCGGTTGTCGTAGATGGTTCTGAGGCTGATGCTCTCCAGGTTGGCCAGGACCATGAGAAGGTCCTCACGCCGCACAGGCTGCCCAGATACGTGCTGCCAGTTTTCCTGCAATGCCACAGGCTTCCAGCGTGAGACGTTTTGGTATTTCATGCGATTCCCTAGCTCCAAAACGACATCTGGGAATGCCTGTGCCAAACCCTGACCTAGGATCAGTCCAGTAACCAGGTTGTGGAAGACATGGTGCACGCTCACTGACCTCAGTCAACCTGATGTCCCTCTGGTTCTTGATGTTGGGTACAGCAGGCGAGCTGTGGCGGTAGTGAATCCTGAGGCCGTTCCCCCTGAGCACCACGTCGGGTTTGTCCACTGGCTCCGAGCTGTCCCTTTGGAGCAAGTAGCTCACCTTATATCGCAGGTACCCTCCATAAGAGTCCACCTGGGTGACGCACACACATTCATACAGGGATATACTAAAGAATCTCAGAGGTAGCCAGTGCTTTCATGGAGACATCAGTTATAAACATTGTTGGGAACGTTATTTTAGTAATTAGTTATAGTTACTCACTACTTGTTCAAAAAAGTAACTGAGTTAGTAACTGAATTACTCTATAATAAAAGTAATTCGTTACCACTGAAAGTAACTATTTGCATTACAGTTAAAAAAGGTTATATGCCAATGAATAAGGATTTTTTGAAAAACCAGCTTTGTTTGTTGATCACAGTCAGTTGAAATGAGTAGATCAGAAAGGTGTTTAACTTTTGATATTTATTGCACATCAACAGACCAATGCAGGATAAAATCCTGCTTTTAATGACCAGTAACGTCAACGGCGTTGTAACGACAGGAAAAGTAATTAATTATATTATCCCGTTACTTACAAAATGACGCCGTTACCTAACGCCGTTATTTTTAACGGCATTATTCGCAACACTGGTTATAAAGGCTGGAGAAGTTCACCTTGTTGCCCAGGAACTGGCGTGGCAGAGTCCAGAAGGAGTCCAGGTCTAGGAAGCGGCGAGATAGGTCCACTAGCTGGAACTCCTCCTCTTCTGGGTTGATCAGCATCTGGGTGGAAGAGAGGGGAGGGGGGAATCCCAGCCGGATCGGGAAAGACACGTTCGCTCCTAAAAGAGAGGAAGAGGAAGAATCACTTGGTCGCACCACTTTCCCACTGCAGTCATCTGCGTAACGACCGGTACGTCTCCGTTACTTGGGTGCGGGCGGCACCTTTGAAGTCGTCCTCCTCTGTGAAGCGCAGGGAGATCTGGTTGCGGTATCGGCCGGTGCTCTGGCAGTTCCTGGTGATGCCGAAGCAGAAACAGGGCATGCAGCGGCCCCCGACGTTAAAGTGTCCCTCGGCGCAGTCACCTGACAACACCACAGGACGAAAAACGTCGCAACAGCACAACGGATCACAGGGTCCCACCGATTAAAACAAGTCCTTGGCGTAGTATTGTTTCTTTACACAACACGTTGCGCCACACACTAGACAGCTAGGCATGTAAAGTTTCTAGGAGTGTAAAGTCACAGTGTAAAGTGTAAAAGTTAGCTCGGGCTCTGCCGGCCTACTTGGGATGCGAGATAAGGTGAGCACTCCATCGGGAATGGCGAACACCAGGCCTTTGGCGTTGATGGCCTCGCAGGTGTAGGCCCCCTGGTCCCCCTCCTTCACATCGCGGATCGTCAACGTGCCCCGCCCGTTCTTGGTGGTCATGGAGATCCTAAGAGAACACAGAGGCAGCACCAACAGGTTGGCTTCAGCTACATCACAGGCACAGAAGAGCTGCTTCTGGGCTTAAAGCGCAGGAGTCCGTTTCCCCCCGTGTAGGAGAATTTCTTCTGTTCTCGTGCTTTCTGACGAGCAGTGCTGGAAATGTGCGGAAAAACCACAAGAGCTGCAAGGATTGCCACAACACGAAGGAGACGACCACGAGGCTTGCGCATGGCGGAGAATGATTCAGCCAGGAGCGTTAATTAATATCCAGGACCGCCTGCTTTTCCTATTGTGCAATGAAACTGTCAGAGCAAAGCAACTCTGTCAAAGAGACTCTGAAGCACTTGTGGCAAAAACAAAACAAAACAAAATAGCTGTCTGGTTCCAATGAAACATATTAAACATATGACTCAGAGAAACTATCAAGGCCCTGAACATTATCTCTGTGGTTTTGGGACATTTTGGACATACTTTAATTTGTGCATACGCGTCAATGGAAGGTTTTCATAGCATGGTAATATCTGGCTCTAACCTCCATTCCAATGTGTCAGTGTGTCAACATTTGGCTAAACTATTGCCAAATAAGAGGGTAGATTACAGTGGAATGTCAAACAGGGAGCAGTTCTTTTTTAGAGCTGGTGTTCTCGTGAGTCACATTTCTGGATCAAATAAAAGATGAGGTCAGCCTACCTGTTAGTGGCTGGAATATGGCCCCAGTTAAGTCTCCAAGTGATGATGGGGGTGGGCACACCAATGGCAGCACAGGTGAAGGTCACCGTCTGCCCCCGCACTGCAGTAATGGACTCTTCCGGAGGACTGGTCACAGTGGGAGGGGCTTAAAGATAATGGGGGGAGGTGGGAATAAACAATAATTATCCTTCCACGTGCAGCTTCGCATCACACTCACAACCTACACTACCTCTCAATGTCCCGCCCACGTTCACATGCAAACTCGAGAGATGTTACAGGTTCAGGACGAATTCTTTTGACACGGACATGGCGCGTGACGCCGTGTGATTTGGCTGGGTTGTTCAGTGAGGCCAGCCAAGCAGAGGCAGAGGCAGCTAACAGAAACGAAAGCCTGCCACGCTAAATAAGTGAGAACGACAGCGGGATGACAGGCTCGGTATAAAAGACACGCTCGGCGCTGAACTCGCGCAGGCGCTGGGCGAATCAGATTACGTGGGATGTTGGATTCTACTGAGGAAACAACAAACACTTTGACACCCAAAACATCCGCTGTTTGGAAATGGCAGATGGTACAGTCCTGACCTCCCGTCTCTCTCGCTCACCCCCTGGCCTCCCCGCGGCGGGGGCCTTACCGCAGCCGTACTCATCCGAGCGGTCGGCGCAGTCGGGTTCCTCGTCGCACTGGTAGCTGGCGGGAATGCAGGCGTGGTCGCTCAGGCAGACGAACTGCTCCGGAGCACACACGTCCCCGGGCCTCTTAGCAGCTGTGCACAGCAGGGCCAGGGAGAGTGTGTTAAAGTTAAACCTGAATCTGAATCAAACTTCAGAGAAGTCCTTTATTGGGAAAACCGAAGGAATAAATAACCTCTGGGCCACCTGCTTGTGAGATGAAAGCAGCAGCTTGTATTTTAGTTTAAGGAGGAACTTTAAAGCGTTAGGATTGGCCGGCCGGCCGAGGGAGACTCACGGCAGTCGATTTCGTCCGAGTTGTCTTGACAGTCGTTGTCTCCGTCGCAACGCCACAGCTTCAGAGCACATCGGCCGTTCTGGCACTTGAATTCATTGGGTTCGCAAGGGAACGGGGGTCCTGGTGGGGATCACACACACACACACACCCATGAGGACTGTACGCTGCCCCGCCCCCCTCTCATGGGCATGGTCAGGGTCGGTCTGCTCCTCTTACCGCACTTGAGCTCGTCACTACCATCGCTGCAGTCTCTCTCGCCGTCGCAGAGGTAGTCGCGGGAGACGCACTCTCCGTTCTGGCACGTGGCCTGGTCGGACCGGCAGGGCCCGGGGCCCGGAGACGGCCGCTTGTCCCCCGGGGTGGTGGAGCCGTGGGTGGATTTGTTGAACACGGGGGTAAATGGTGTCACTGGCACTGTGGGTTAATGAAGTCCAAATTTATGCAGGGTCCACGTGATTCCAGGGTCCATTATTTTATTAGGGAGTTTTACTGTGGACTTTGCAACTGTACATCTGTGTTACAGGTCCTACTGTGAATGGCTTCACAGACATATGCAATGCAGTCGAGAAGGTCTGGACTCGGCTAACCACGACAATGCACGTGGTACTGCACGCCCACCTGCCACGCCCACTCACCACAGCCCTGCTCGTCACTCAGGTCTTCACAGTCAGGTCTCTTGTCACATCTGTATTCCAGAGGGACACAGGCACCGCTGGTGCAGGTGAACTCGTCCTCCGTGCAGGGACGAGGTTCTGGTCTCACTGTCGGGGACAGAGGGCATGGGTACGGACACTCGAACGCATCTCTCTGCGCTCGCCAGGCAAACACACACCCGTGCTCACACGCAGGTACACACGTGCACGCACACACACATGCTCACATAGGCCTACATACGCACACTCCACAAACTCCGCAGCTTTGAAAAAGCGAAACCAAGCTCATAATCACACTAACAGGACCTCGTTGGGAACATGCAGGACTCTCTTTCTAGCAGTATAGCGGGGGGAGAGAACAAACCCCATACAGTCAACGCAGCACTGCATTCTCTTGCTATTCTTCTAGACTTATTTACAATGAAGGCCATCTTTTTCTCGACATTTCAACAAGCAAGCCATACATGAGAAACAATGCGGAACCGCTCAGCTACGTGACCCACTGGGGGAAAGGCCGTGCTCCGCGCCCTCCTGACGGCTCCGGATCGAGCCGGTCACCCACCGACAAACTCGCTCGCACTGTGAGACCCAGCGGTACCGGCCACAGAGCCGAGCATGCGGGCGTGCACGAGCAGGGGGCCGTGCACGAGCGGGGAGCGTGCACACGTGGCATCGCCCCCTCCCCCGTGGCGACCAGGCCCGCCTTATTGGTCAACGGCTCGCACACACGTGCCGGCACACTACAGACGCCATGCGGTAGGCCCGGCACAAACCTGGAGAGGCTAGAGGCTCCACGTGGGGAGGGCCGTCCGCTATAAAACACACACACACATGTGGTCCATAACACACTCCGCTGGTTTTCTGCAGGGGGACTCACAGAGGTGCGGAGAAGGTGAGAAGGTGAATGATGGTCTAGAGGAATACGCTGCTGTGGGGTGTCGTGCCTTCCCCTGCGCCAACCAATGTGACCTTACGTGACCCAGACCACCGGCTTGTTATCAGGTGAGGAGGCAGGTGTGTTGGTGCACAACAGACGAGATGTGTGGCGACACCGCTTGGACTGTTGGGATTGACCTGGAAATCTGTGTGTGGAGAGTGTCTAAAGGCATAAATTGTGTGTGTGTGTGTGTGTGTGTGTGTGTGTGTGTGTGTGTGTGTGTGTGTGTGTGTGTGTGTGTGTGGGGAAGGTGTGGAGAGTGTCTGATGGTATAAATGTGTGTGTGTGTGTGTGTGTGTGTGTGTGTGTGTGTGTGTGTGTGTGTGGAAGGTGTGGAGAGTGTCTGATGGTATAAATGTGTGTGTGTGTGTGTGTGTGTGTGTGTGTGTGTGTGTGTGTGTGGAAGGTGTCTGATGGTATAAATGTGTGTGTGTGGAAGGTGTGGAGAGTGTCTGATGGTATAAATGTGTGTGTGTGTCTGTGTGTGTGTGTGTGTGGAAGGTGTGGAGAGTGTTTGATGGTATAAATGGGGTCTCCTTACGTTCTCCCAGACGTCTGAACTCGAACCCCTGGACGGAGGTCATGTAGGAGGCGATGGTTCCTTCACTAACCACGGAGTAAAGCACCTCACGGATCTGTGCCTCGTTGGGATTGTAGTCCGAGCCCACGTCCAGTTCCACAAACACATCCCTGCCAATTTTCCTTCACAGGAACAAAGAAGCATTTAGAGATAAAACAGAATATGTTTTCTGCATACACGAAAAGACAAAATAAGAACTCTGGTTTGAGTTACAAAACAAAATATCACTGGAAGCCATAACGGTAACAATAGTGGTTAAATGCGCCTTGTTAAAGTTGCGTTTTTAGGTGTTTAAGTTTTTGAATAGAAGTCATTACTTGACAAGAACCACGTTGACGGTCTGGCTGCCAGGTATCCGGTTGTATTCTGATTCCAACTGTGGAAGGAACAGACAGCATCATTTACACCATGTCCCACGGTCATCACCGTGACAACAGCAGAGCGGGGCTCGCAACACTGCACAGTGGTGTGTCGCTCGACACTTTAGTTCTGATGTTAAATAATATCCCACTTCTGACTGTGGCATTTCAACATGCCGAGACAGAAATAGAACGACGTGGTTGAGAATGAATGAAGTTCCCACAACCTTGACCAGCAGGTCTGGTAATACGCACCGTGTCCACGACGGCGGACGAGATTTCTTGGAAGGCGTCGGAGTTGATGTCATCGAGCTCCGGGCTGTACTGGAAGGAGTCGGTGAAGTTCACGAGTGCCCGGTAGTAGACTGCAGGCCAGAGAGAAAACGGTGTCACGAGGTGAGGGTGAGGGAAACCAGACGTACTCCAACACGAGCGCTCTTCACAGCCAACCGCAAAGCTGCCATCAACAATAATGGAATCTCCCAGTAGGTAGGGAGGTGAGTCTCTTTAGGAAAGATTGGCCAACCACACAAGGAGCTTATTACAGCCCAACTGCGATATACAGCTGGGCTTTAATAACAATATCAAAAAGAAGTACAACGGCTTTAAACAGGATAAAGAGAATAAACAATGGTGAATAAATGGAGGAGAGAAAGCTGTGAATGAACAATGATGCTCAAACACACCATCAGAAGGATGCTTCTAGATCTGTGCGGGTGCATTTCTCCTGGTCACTTCTCATTTCACCATACAAACCCAGTGTGCACACATGTAACATCTGGGATAACAAATCTACAATAATAAACTGAAGTTCCAGGACAAATGTGTGTGGAGATAAAGTACTTGGATGGCGGACAGGTCAGGCTGAAGAGAGCAGATGTTTCTCCCTGGTCTGTTATCGTGAATTATCTCTGCAGGCTTTGCGGGTAAGTGACCCTTAAATAGCTGCAGGTCCTGGGGTTTCCCATCCTGTTCCCAGCACCTCCTACAGCTACTTGTGCTTTTAGTTTGTCACTCCAGGTTAGGCAAGGAAATAAGTGTTTGTGCTCCTCTCACACACACACACACACACACACACACACCCAAATCACTTTTTCCACTGCTCTCATTTCCACCGTTTCTTCACTGAAGATCAGACCAGGTCACCAGGACCTGCTGATGGTGAGGGGCTGATGTCCTCAGAGGGTCGAAGGCCTTCACCCTGCACACAAGACCAGCACAAGACCCGGCTGCCTCTCGGACTGGAGAGAGTCTGTAAACATGACTCACGTGTGTGTAATTACACCCCACCCACACACACACACACACACAGACCTGGCTGATGCACCCTCACAGTGGGGGCAGGTGTGAGCGTAGGTGAGACGTGTGAGGCAGGCCTGAGCCACGCCCACCAGGGCTCACCACAGAGAACCAGCAGAGCAATGGGCAGACGCAAAGGCCTGGCTCCCTGGGGTTCATCTAATCTAGTCTAATCTAGTCTAATCTCCTGTACCAGCACGCTGCCTGTTGGCCCCTAGTTGCTGCAGTGGCTTTAGCTCCGCCCACTAGTGGCTCACGCATTAGTTTCTCCGTGTGGGAAATCCCCCGGCAAATACGAAGAAAAAAAAATAAAAGAAAAGAAAGCACTCAAGCTTCTTGATTCCCAAATGTGTTTGAGTGCACAACTGTGGGGGCTTTATTGGCTGAGTCACCCCCCACCCCCCAGAACTCCTCCCCCCCCAGGCCCGGTGGAAACACACGGAGGACTGTGAGGGGACAAAGGCCACATTGAGGCCGGCGAGCCACTCCAGCCACCCTGCAGCCGCTTACAACCTCCACAGCCTTCTCAGCCTCTTACCCAGAATCCTTCACACAGCAAAGCGTGATGGAAAGAGGGCCAGTGAGGGAGAGAGAGAGAGAGAGAGAGAGAGAGAGAGAGGGATTGGGGAGAGAGAAAGAGAGACAGAGAGGGATGGGGAGGGAGAGAGAGAGAGAAAGAGAGAGAAATATGACCAAGTCGATTACTTTCTTGTTCCCACTCAGTGTGGAGAATCAGGCGGGGTGGGGGGATTTCACTTTAAAGAGGAACACCCCACATCCTGCAGACGGCCAGCCAAAATGCCAGGAACGGCTTTTCCGTGTCATTCCCAGAGTCGCTGGAATGGTTTGTGTGAATCCTTGCTGGCTCGTTATTCGGCCTCTTCTCAAGCACTAATAAGGCAAACGTGGAAATGCACGTTAGGGACAAGCCTGTTGCCACAGTGCCATATGTTGCACTCCCGTCTGCTAACAGAATTTCACACTGACAGTCCACAGCAACGACAGCCACGGACGCTTTAAACCATGTGCCATCTGTTCTGAGATGTCATGACAGGACTCTGAGAATGGAAAACCGTTGACGGGGATACCGCAGGATCAGGAAATACCATCTTACAAATACGAAACTCGACGCAAACACGATTTATCGCCGATATCAGGTGACAATAAATAAATGAGTCTAATCACATTGTGGAACTGTTTGCTATCGCACAGACAAGCCATGCCATGCCAGAGTTCGGTTACATCAGTATTCACGAAGATGCACATTTAGTAAATGACTGTTAGACTGTCAGCTAGTCCTGAAGGAGGCCATAGGGCCAGCTCTGTAAACATGAGCAAAGCGCCCGCCCAGCACAAAGACAATTTGTGGTTTGAAAATAAATAAATAAATAAATAAATAAATAAATAAAAGACCTTAGAGATATGAAACTACAAAGAGTTTGTGCTCGGCTGGAGCAGGGAGCGTGTGAGGACACGTTGAGGACACGCTGAGGACACGGCTCTCTGGTTCGTAGTCTTCAGGCTTCGGCCTGCGCCAGAGGCTGCACAGGGACGGGGGGGATAGGAGTACAGGGGTCAGCGTGCATGGCCGGCGCCCTGAAGGTCAGGGGTCAAGGTGCGAAGGTGAGGACGGGTGATGGAAGCGTATGCCTAGGCACAGGGGCCAGGCTAGGGCCAGCGTGTGTACAATGGGAGGACGAGCAAAACAAACCAAACCGTAAGACCAAAACAGGGAAGGGGCACGTCTCAAACAGACGGTCCTCGGCAGGGACAGGAGGACACGGATGGACTCCTCCTCGTTCCTGGATACGCTTTGCAATTCAGGGACGTGGAGAAGGCCAATTCACGCATCACATCTGGAGCAGGTGCGGCGTTTGGGAGCGTGCTGACAGTCCCTGGCAGACCCGGACAGATCAGTCTACATCCTCACTACTCATCTAACGCGGCAGTGCGGTTGGCAATGGGCCCGCACCACATCTGACTTCACATGTGCCTGAAAGTGTCTGAGACGCTCATGGGGCCCGAGATCCACGGTGACATGACAGCTCATTGGAAGGGGGGGGGACATATCTGTCTAGCGTGTCTGTCTAGCTGTCTAGCGTGTCTGTCTAGCTGTCTAGCGTGTCTGTCCTTGCCATCAGATGCTCTGCCCTTCAGAAGATCCTTCTGGTTCAGCCGGACTTCCACACTCTGCCTCTCATCTTCTCTCCCCAACATCCCACCATTGAACGCAGTGGTCTGGAGGAGTCAGGGGGACTTCCTGTTTGCTCATGGGGTGGGAAAAACTCAGCAGATAATTGGCCGCCCTGTTGCCGGGGGAGTTAAAAGGCTCCCTGTCTCACTAAGGAATAAAATCTGTTCCACTTTATCTGGCATTAAGTTTACCAGCGTCACGGTTACAGTGTGAGGAAAACAGCATTTTTCAAAGCCAGTTGTGATGTGATGAAACGATGGCTCACCAATGTGAGTAAGATCATAATGAACGACTCCAGCTTTCTTCACAGTGACACCCTCCTTCCCACGAGCCAAGCTGTTCTGGCATAACTCTTGATATGTAAGCACACATGTGACTCCTAACTAGTTCACAGATGTGCATACACACACACACACACACACACACACAAAGACAGAAAGAACTCCACAATACCAACTGTGGCACCAACTGTTTACTGAATTTGCATATTGTATTCAGATCAAAGCAACAAAGGACAAAATTCTCAAGTTTAAATGATTCCTTTTGATACCTCGTTAACGATCCTTAATTACTCTGAATACATTCTCCAGTGTGCCCCACACTAACTGGAGTTAATTAACTTTTTAACATGGTGCTCCACATTGCGATGACCAAATAAGACTACAGGAGTTTCATAAGGGCTCGTTTGTGTGCTGGCCTGCCAATGACAATCCCACTCAACAAAGCCCTCATTATGCCAACACACAGACAAAGCCAGCTCTCTGCTTTGCTTTAAAGATAAAGAGAAAACAAAGTAGACTTTAATCTTCTCTCCCTCTCCCTCCCTCCCTCCCTCTCTCTCTCTATCTTTTTCTATCTCTCTCAAGCCTTTTTTATCACTTCAGCAAAGAGTGCCTTTTTTTTCATTTAGCTACAGGAACCAAAGTTGTGAATTGTTTCCAAAATCCCTAGAGGTGGATTATTACTTTCTTCAGAACCGCTCCTAGGCGTCCTATGGGAAGCCAGCGGGGCTAGATGAAAACGTTCCGCTCGGACGAAACGCCGCGACTCTCGTACGCCCAGGGCAACGCCACCCTGCCGTGACACGTCGACCGTCACAATTTCACTCCGCATCACAGAAACTCCACAGTCAAAAGAGGATCGGGCTCGGCACATGCTCCGCAGAGCAGCAGTTGTTCTGTGAGAAGGGGACGGCCCTGAGAGACTGCACCTTCCGTCTGGGAGACCGGCCCTTCCGTCTGCGAGACCGGCCCTTCCGTCTGCGAGACCGGCCCTTCCGTCTGCGAGACCGGTCCTTCCGTCTGGGAAACCGGCCCTTCCGTCTGCGAGACCGGCCCTTCCGTCTGCGAGACCGGCCCTTCCGTCTGTGAGACCGGCCCTTCCGTCTGCGAGACCGGCCCTTCCGTCTGCGAGACGAAGACTGTGTGGCTGCAAATGTGCTGTTTGCAGGGAGGCAATTTCCTACACAGCGGTAAGGAAATTCTCCACGGCAACAGTGTCGCAGCGGTCATAACAGTGAGCGGTAATATCTGAGGCTGATGTTTTTGAGGACTGCTGTTTAGACATCTGAGGGTGACCACTGAAATCTGCCCCTTGTGTTTTTGCGGAAGAGTGGGGGACAAGCCTACTACAGTAAACCCCTGGACTAAAAGCATCTATTCAGGCTAATCTCTCTCCGCGAGTTTGCTTTGCTAACCCATATCATCTTCTGCCCTCAGGCCCCAAAAACGAGAGTTCCCACGACACAGCCACAGTGATGTGCATCACCGCGTTACCTTTGACATAATGCATATGGCCGCCGTAGAGCATAAGAGCACCAGACCATAACAACAAAGAGGACGCTAAAACAACATCAGCTGCTAGCCGTGCTGTTCTACTCTCAGAGGGGCTTCCCCAGGGTCCGCGCTCACGCAGTACGCCGACCGGTCCCTCGGAGTTGGAGCTAATGGTGGCCCACTGCTCATCTTTAAGTTTACTGACTCCAACGTACGTCTCACAAGCACTCTGACATCTGCTCAGCGCCCAGAGATCACCCTAGGAGGTGCGGGAAACAGAAAGAATGCAGGATCTTCTGAAGCCTAATTTTTTTATTTTGTGCGTAAATCATGTTTAGAGCCACATGGGGTCTTGTAACAAGAATGTTAGAAAGAACTTCCACTTATATATAGTTAGTAGTACCACGTCATCTCAGTCAGTGGGAAAGTTATACCAGAGACCTATTTTAGAGAGCTTGAGTAAATAAAATCCTTATTTCCGTTCTTAGCAACAGGGACAGTGAAGGCTTCAAGAGGGATGCGAAGACAAATAAAGACACCAGACGTGCACCTCTTGGTTGTGAAAAAACAGAATCAAGATGCATCTTTTGATCTTTGTTCAAAACAAATATCTAAACACAAACACTGTCGAGACATGGCTTCTCGGGGTCTTTGACCAGATTTAGTACTGAGCTCCATGATCTAACGTCATGTATCTTTTCTCTTTGGGAGTAGCGACCTTTGTCCCTCTGGTCATAATCGGCAGGAGTGAGACCCCATAGTTGTGGGATATAAAGGAGCCTGTGAAACCATGAATTACATGAGACGAAGGAGACAGGCTGAGCGATGTCTACCGTACCACTGAGACAAGGACCTGGTGCCAGATTTACATCTGCATGCTGGATCAGACACTAAGCAAGACCTCCATCATATCAGCTCTTCTAAACCTTAGCAGAGGAGTCGTGTAAACTACCTCCAATACGGCCTTTGATTTCTGACAGACCTCTTGCACTATGAGAACCAGCTACACCATAATGTATGTCCTGCATGTCAGTTATGTTTAATCTAAATCCACACTATGCTTGGAAGAAGAATCTTTAACAAGCACAGCTAAAAAAAACTAACCCTGAAAATAATTATAGCAGCATTTATTATATCTGTTATAGACTCCTAAAAATGTGTTTTTGACCAATATCAGAAACAAACAAAAAGACTTGGTTTCCTTTCTTGTAGCCTAAAGACTCGGAAATATAATGACAAATCACCCTTTAACAAGAGAGATTCCTGTTCAGTGTGTGTGAAGGTGTGGCTCTTTAAAAGAGAGCACATGTGATTGAACAAACACAGGAAGGTCAGCACCATGGGTAGCAGTTATATTCTGACATTACCCCACAGGAAAGGACGTGGCTCACAGGACGCCCCTGGCAAAGACAGACAAGGCAGCTGAAAACTTCACCAAGAAAGCAGCTGATTCCTCTACATGTTCTGCCAAGCAGGAATCTATAAAACACTTTAAGAGTAAACTTCCTCTTCACCAGAACATGGCAAGCAGAATAGTTCTGTCTGTAACTGGCAAGTCTTAAACTCACAAAAAAAAAAAACAATGTACAACTAATAGACCCTTGATATGTCATACAACTATCTTAAAAGTTACGAGGCTTATGAGAAGAGGTTGTGAGATGTGTTAGGACAATTTAATCGCTGAATATATTACTCAATAAATTATTCGCCTCGCAACAGAAACATTTTAAGCGATTCAAGATGTTTAATGACATCAAACTGTATAACGCTCCATAAGCATTTGTGTCTCTGCCACGTCAAACGTGATCAGAAAGTGTCTGCTACAAACCTCAGCAGGATACTACACCAGAATGACTCAGATCATCAGATTTCAGACTCTAAACACGTCATGCAAACACGTTCATGCGCACTCAATAATCACCAAACACTGCATCTCCTCCAGTCACTCACGCACCGTTGGTGGATATTTTTATGGTCAAAGGTATCTAGCATGTATACTGTGTCATTAGTCATAAGCAGTGATGGCTAAGTTACCTTGAGAAAGTAATCCGATTACTGATTACTCCTTTTAAAAGTAACTTAGTTACGTTACTGATTACTTGATTTTAAAAGTAACTACGTTAGATTACAAGTTACTTTAGTAGTTACATTCAGCAGCAAAATTAATTTTTCCAATACTCACTTTATTGGAAGTGCATTTTTAACAGTAACAATGTATTGAAGCAGGTTCAGAAACTGCTTAATCCAAAAGTTTGCGTTATCAAACTTTATTGGTAACGCAACTCTGGCACGCGCAGGCAACTCCCCACCCCCCCCCCCCCCCCCCCCCCAACGTTTACCCCCAACGTTTACTAAGTAACGCGTTACTGACATCAATGGTCATAAGAGTATACAATGTGGTCACACACGGGTCACCTGATATCTACGTCCTTGATAGCAAGGACACATTTTAGGTTCTTTGTAGGTCTCCTGTTTAAATAGATGATTTGTTGTCTCTAGAGCAGGTGCTTTGACCCAGGATTTGTGGTTACTAGAAAATGTCATTTTGGATCTGAATATAATGGCATTTGATTGGTCGCAATGGCTTCAATCACTTGTCTGTCAGGAGAAAGTCTCATCTGACCTTTGCCAGAAACCTTCATGACCCTGTCAGTCTGTCCTTCAACAACACCCATGCGTTGTTGCCATGGTGCAACGCTACTTACGTCTTCTTCAGTCACACTGCAGTGAAGATGGCTACGCTAACACGTTTACTAATGATCTACATGTTGAAGGTTGAGTTCGAGTTAGTTAAGCTACTCAATCAAAAAGGCTCAGAGCTTTTGACTAAAGCTGCTGTCAAATGTCACGTCTCCTCATAGGTTACGCTAAAGACCTGATCAGTCACGGTTTATGTTGGGATGAAGTCAGTGAGCAGTGAGAGCTGCAGTGAGTAGCCATCTGCCCACATGAATCCTTGTGGGAACGTTGTTGTGTTTTTTACGGTTATTTTGTGTAATTCACTATAGATAATGATCGTCATCATCAGTTTATTCCACTTCAGCTGATTCTATGAATTTGGACAACACTGTACCCCCAGAAACCGAAGTTTACTCCCAACGCAACGCTGCAAATATTAACATTCCACATTCCAAATGTGAGCTGATGAAAAACACCATGACTAAACCACACACACACACACACACACACACACACACACACACACACACACACACACACACACACATTAGTGCCCTCCAATTCACCTCAGGAGCAAGAGAGTGACAGAAAATGAGAGAGAGAAACTACGTTCGGGTCTTTTCCGTGTCAGGAAAGGGGCGAGGTAAAACACGGGCCGTGCAGGAATGCACAACAAGCCTCAGCGTCGTCTGCCCACGGATTTGTTGTTTACGCTCCCACTGCTTTCATGTGGCCCCACTTCGTTTTCAGCTTGGCCTCTGATCTTATGAAAGGATGGGTGAGGATGGTCTGGACCTCCGACACCAGTCTGGAGTGCTCTGTTATGGCGAAGCTGCCGTGAGGGGCGGTGAGTTGCAGGATTTGGCCCAGACGGCATTCAGATACGGTCTGCGGTGAGCACTTCTCTCAGATGTAGAGGAGATTAGCTTACACTCGTTTGCGAGGTACAACCACCAAAAAAACATCTGAAACTTCTTGAGAGCGTCTGCAAGGCACCAGTTGAACAAAGCTGTTGTGAGGCGGCTGAAAGCATTTTTTATCAGGAGTTCTATGTGATATGAAAGTGAAAAAAATCTGGTATATAAATCGGGAGAATTATTTAAGACGCCAAATACAACGGAGAACAATTTCTTGTGTATTTATGTTAATAATTCAGTTTTTAACAGGATGTCAACTAGAACCTGTTTTTGTAGAACCGTACGGTTAGAACAGTTCTAGGGTCTTGATCTGGGAATGATCTCAGAATCAAACCACAAACCCTGTGGACTGAAGATCAGAGAAGAGACAGGACAAAAGAAGACAGTACATGGAAAAGAATAAAGAGCGCTCACCGGTCCCAGGAAGTGGTGGCTCGGGCGTGCTTCCATCTTCTTCTCCACTGATCACATCTGCAGAAGATGTAAATTAGACGCACACCAAGTCATAAGTGCTTTTGTAGGTTCCAGGCCTCATGACCTCATTTCAAGCAGTTTCAAGCGCTACTCTAGCAACGTTGCCTGTTGCAATCTCATCCTGATTTAAAAGACACAAGGTGTTCATCTGAAAGCATGGCAGCATCTAGAAACACTCATCCTACTCCAAACTCTACAGGGCACGTCAGAGTTGAGGAGTCCACTCGAGGGAGCACACACCTCCTGAGGCTTCATCTCCGGCGAAGTCTTCATCATCGTCAAAGTAACGCTGGGGTCGCACCTGCTTGGCGGCCTCCAGGTCCTCGGGGAAGGGCACCTCCCCCCACACCTTTGAGCTCCGGGCCACCTAGAACCCAAAACAACACAAGCTTCACTTTATTGGGGATAAAGTCTGCGTCTTCACACACATTCCCTGAGGCTCCAGCAGGCCAGGTGAGAAGATACCACTGTTGGCTCTTCATACGGAAAAGTGATAAACCAGGACCATGTGTTTGCTGTATTTATCTCCATCGGCCGGCCCTGCACCGACATAAAAGGCATGTACAACCCATTAACGTCTCGCAGTTCCTCAGTCACGCAGTACGGCTGAAGGGGCCGGGTGCGATTGCTTCTCCGACAACCCAGCGTGGCTTGTGCAAACAATCACTCGCACTGTCTTCAGCTCCATGATGTAATTCAAACTGCTGGCACATTCTTCCTCTGCTAAATGTCAGACAGCTTGAGGTCCATAAGGAAATACTTAATCAGGGAACACTTATGACACCCCACCCAGAGCGGCCGTAAAAACACAGCTCTGACAGCAGTCTCGAATGTTGCAAAATCGAGAGGAGTTCAAAATTCAGACCTAGAGGCCCTTTCAGCCTTGTGAAAATCTGCAAATGCTGAATGCATGACTGCGTGGACGTCTAAGCAAATCTGTTTAGCTGAGTATGAAGATAAAAAATTTTTGCATTGCTGTTTCCAGCCACAGTTTATATTCCAGATTTAGTCGACAGCGAGTGGTCTGAATCTCAAACCGATGTCTGAACTGAAACTTCACTAAAAAGCTGCTGTGTGTGGTTCTTCTTACAAACCAAATATTTTTTATCATTCTTTTATTGCTCCTTCACCTTCTCTCACGTTGTCATGACAATGGTTCATGGCACTCGGATCACGTGGTAATGGAGCGCGTGTTGTTGCAGTCCCACGGTGTCTACCTGTGCACCGCGGCACCACAACATATCCAAACCTCACGTTTCGTTTTCACGCTTGCGCACACACCCAGCACTATGACGCCGATGACACACCACATCCCATTTCCCAGGTCCTCCATCATGGCTGCTGTTCTCTTTTAAATGGTTCCAGCTAATAACCCACTTGATCCCACACCCAGATCCCTTCTCCCTCAACCGAACACCCTAAGCCAACAATCCGGGCTACTATTCAAAAGGAAAATGCTGACTGACAAAATTCTTTTGAGACAGTCAGTGGGCCATTGGCACTCTGGGCCCAAGACTAAAGGACTTTAACATCCAGCTCCATGACTACAAACTATACTTTATGGTTTATGCCGTGGTAAAATATGGTTTAAACCATAGTTTATATGTGATGGCCAAGGTAAACTCAATACTAAGGACACTACACCAGGTTTGGATATGAATTAAGATTTCTTTACCTTGGATATGACTGACCAGTGCTGTTATAACTGCATGACGTTTGAAGTTTTTAAGTCTGTCAGTATAAGACTGAATTAATGAACCAATTACTCTAGGCGTATATTTTTATTTTTCAGTTTTGCTCTGTTCTATAGACAGAATGGAAAAGGAAACGTTTCCAAGTTAAAGACAGGTCATTTAGCCTGGGCAGCTCTAGGGTGCAACACCCGCTGTATTTAAACACATACACAGACTCACTATACCTACCTCCATCTCATGGGCTAATTATGTGATGTCACAGAGGAAATTACTCGAGGAAATGTCATGTGCAAAAACACACAAACATACACACACGTACACTCGCATGCACCATTCATCTCCACAGGAATACTACTGTTTACCTTCTGACTGCACCTTTAACAACACCCAACTGTTTGCTCTGTAGGAAAAACCAAGGAGGACCAGACAAAGAGCAAAATAGAGAGCAAGTCCTTGTGAGGGACATATGAAGCCAGCATAAACCTTCCGGACCGTTCCGTGGTTTGTCCAGCTGTTGTTTACTGCGCTGCAACCTGATCTCCATGTTCAAGTGAAACCGTGGACAATCAATGTGCCTGGACAACCGACCATACCGAGGTGGTCCAGGACGTCTCCTCCAGCCGCTAGCATTCCTGGTCCAGACCGATCAACCCCCCCCCCCACATCCGTCCCCGAAGAGCTGTGATGACTGGACAGATGTATCACAGGGCTCCCACACATACCCTTCTGTGGAGGTTCTAGCTTCATGGCCAGCTGGACAGCTCTGTCAGGAACACTGTGAGAAAAGTAGCTCGTATGATTTCTCTCTTCTTTTTTTTTTTTGGTCTTTCAGTTCCATCACAGCTGCAGACTGATGTACCACAGGAGCGGCTCAAGTAATCTGACGATATCAAGATGAACTGGCTTAAGCTCTTATCTTCTCACGCCTGTTCTCAAAGTGTCCACCTTTATTTGACCGGAAGGCTCTGGTGCCTCAAACTCATGTAGTCTGGTGACTAAAAGGTACACCTGCTTTATTTGGGGTTTTTTCTTACGCCATCATGAGGGAATGTGAACCTTTAAGTTTTGTATTTTAGAAGATAACGGGATGAAAGGGACTGAATCTTTGATCTGGGAATAGTTTCAAAGTCTCAACCCACAAATGAACGCTCACATAGATGAAAATCTCAGAAGCTTCTTAAGGTTTAAATGCTGCAAAGTGCTTTCAGGCACCAACAAAGAGCTCTGGCTTTCATAAGCCTGTCACACCTTTATTGCGTAAGGGTAGCTACCATATGGTGGTCAAATGGTTCTGTAATATGTAGCAGTGGAGAGCATTTCTTAGGTCACACCCAAAGTGTGTGAGCTTTCGTGTTGTTTTCTGCACTGTGCCTCACAGCTCATCCAAGGCCACACCTCCAATCCATTCAAGGCCACACCTCCAATCCATTCAAGGCCACACCTCCAGGACTCTGCGAGATCCCAGAAGCACCGAGTGGCCTGCTCCTCCTCACGTCGTCCTGGGCCCACAGCCTTCGCCAGCGTGGCCACCTGGACAGGTGAGGAGCACGAGGACCGATGCCTTTGAGAACAGGTGGTTTTCTTGAGCATCCTCAGCTGACAGAGACAGGACGACCGGAGGGGACTGTAAACATGCCTGCACGACAAACCAGCCTGCAGCATGGAAATAAATCTCCCACAATCATGAGGAACAACTCGGAGAGGCCAGCTATAGGAAATATGTCTCTTCTGACACTAAAATCTTGACACAGAGTCCCTGTGGGCCCAGAGAAGCATGCTGGGAAAGAACCGTGCCATCTTTCAACACACACACACACACACACACACACACACACACACACACACACACACACACACACACACACAAATACACTCACTCACTGCAAGCAGATCAAACTACAGATGCTGGCCTTGACACGCTTCAACAAGTTGTTAGAGGCCATGAGGGGCCAGAGGGGCGACTGAAGCACAGGAGAGTGGAGCGGGAGTGGGGCAAGAGTGGGTGTGGTAGTGGGTGTGGGAGTGGGGTGGGAGTGGAGCGAGTGTGGGGCGGGGGTGGGGCGGGAGTGGGTGTGGGAGTGGGTGTGGTAGTGGGGCAAGAGTGGGTGTGGGAGTGGGGCGGGAGTGGAGCGAGTGTGGGGCGGGGGTGGGGTGGTAGTGGGGTGTGGTAGTGGGGTGGGAGTGGTGTGGTGTGTGGGATGGTAGTGGGGTGGTAGTGGGGTGTGGTAGTGGGGTGGGGTGGGGTGTGGTAGTGGGGTGGGGTGTGGGGTGGTAGTGGGGTGGTAGTGGGCTGGTAGTGGGCTGGTAGTGGGGTGGGGTGGGGTGTGGTAGTGGGGTGGGGTGTGGGATGGTAGTGGGGTGGGGTGTGGTAGTGGGGTGGGGTGTGGGATGGTAGTGGGGTGGGGTGGGGTGGGGTGGGGTGTGGGATGGTGGGACTGCATAACTCCAACAATTGTGAATGTTCCCCTAGTTCATTCAGTCACTCCCACACGGGGGTCATGCCCAACATCGCACAGGAAGCCACGACTCCCACCAGCATTCCACTGTGTGCTGGCAACATTCGCCACACATGGTTTCATTTGTGCAGCACAGCTGTTTCCCCAGTGCTGAAGAGTAATGCTGCAAGGACCCAGTGCAAGGTGGAAGATTAACAACCCGCTCTGCTCAGTGCTGAAACCTGGTCCTCTCAAACACCTGAAACCTCGTTCTCTCAAACACCTGAAACCTGGTCCTCTCAAACACCTGAAACCTGGTCCTCTCAAACACCTGAAACCTCGTTCTCTCAAACACCTGAAACCTGGTCCTCTCAAACACCTGAAACCTCGTTCTCTCAAACACCTGAAACCTGGTCCTCCCAAACACCTAAAACCTGGTCCTAGCAAACACCTGAAACCTGGTCCTCCCAAACACCTAAAACCTGGTCCTCCAAAACACCTGAAACCTGGTCCTCCCAAACACCTGAAACCTGGTCCTCCCAAACACCTGAAACCTGGTCCTCCCAAACACCTGAAACCTGGTCCTCCCAAACACCTGAAACCTGGTCCACCCAAACACCTGAAACCTGGTCCTAGCAAATGCCTGAAACCTGGTCCTAGCAAACGCCTGAAACCTGGTCCTCCTAAACACCTGAAACCTGGTCCTAGCAAACACCTGAAACCTGGTCCTCTCAAACACATGAAACCTGGTCCTCCCAAACACCTGAAACCTGGTCCTCTCAAACACATGAAACCTGGTCCTCCCAAACACCTGAAACCTGGTCCTAGCAAACACATGAAACCTGATCCTTGCAAACACCTGAAACCTGGTCCTAGCAAACACCTGAAACCTGGTCCTCCCAAACACCTAAAACCTGGTCCTAGCAAACACCTGAAACCTGGTCCTTCCAAACACCTGAAACCTGGTCCTAGCAAACGCCTGAAACCTTGTCCTCTCAAACACCTGAAACCTGGTCCTCCCAAACACCTTCAGATACGCACCTTACTACAAAAATTACCCATGAAAATTTAGACCGTAAAAGTTTGTAATGTGAATATGTGCTGTAAAAAGATATTAGGTGCAAATTCCAAACAGAGGTGGTCCAGAGCACTCCTCCACAGGCCGTCCCATGAGGTTAAGCTTTAAACCACATCTAACGCAACCACGGCGAGCTGAAGTATTCTGCGCACTTTACTTAGCTGGGTGAGGTCTGGTAAATCATACTTGGAAGTAAACTCAGAAAAAGATTTGATCATTGTCCCTTTTAGTGCAGAACCTCGAGAGGGCCAGGGAGCGGCCTCAGTCCTCAGAGGGCCAGCCTCCATCAGCCGCCGCTCCGTATCCGCAGACATCACCGCAGACGAGCCCTGTGTCAGGGCCCAGCCTTTGCGGGCTTGCACAGGCTCAACACCTCCCCCCAGCTTAGGAGGAGGGGACGGTCAATCCACCAATAGGTAGACAGGTGCCAGCTGTCATGTTTACTGTCTCTGGTGTTAGTTCCCTAATTAAGAGTCATACTCATGTCCTCATAATGATGAAGTGTGATGAAGTACTGATGAAGTAAAGCTTTTCCATTCCATCCAGTCCCACACACACACACACACACACACACACACACACACACACACACACAGTAGTTCCGGTAACTAGTAGTTTGAGGGAGCTTGACATGGTTAAGGAGATGCTCCGAGAACCTGAGTGGGAGTCTCTGCTCCACGTGGAGCTCCAACACCCTGTGGTTAAGGCATCTGAGCTCGGTGGTAATGCGAAGCAGAGGTTCTAAATCACTCCTGCTTATGGACTCTCTCAGCAGTGTGACTCACTCGGGCACTAACCCACACTTGGGTTCCAGCCCAAGGCTTCCAGAGAGAAACAAATGTGCAATGCCCTGAAGATGTTTCAAGGTTTTAAAAATACCCTAGAGGCTTTATTCTCCAATCATCTACCACAAGGTGCTACACAACATTACGTTTGATTTGTAGAAGTGGAAAATGTGATTTTTATAAGGCATGCTAGGCCTGTTCCTCTGGGAATGATGTTAATGCCCACGCACCATTATGACAATATCATAAGCGTCTCGGTGTATTTTTAAGTGTGGCGTCGCAACATTCCAGCAAGGCGACACTGGAACCAGACAGAAGTGTTTGACGCAGCCGTGAAACCCAAACTGGGGTGACGGATATGACATCTCCTACTGGGGTGTGGAGTCAGAGGCCCAAACCAGCCCTGGTGTTCGTGGGCCACCACTTCGGAGCAATAGATACACGGCTAGATGAGACAACCTTTCGGTTAACTTCACGACATTGCATGACGGAGCGTAAAAGAAAAAGTAAAAAAGACCGCACAAAATGTGCAGCGGTCTAATCATGGCCAGCTGACACATGCGCTCCTAACGAGGGTGGGTGGACGCAGCGGATGAGACCTTCACTAGTTATGGGCCAGGCTGGCGCCTACAGAGAAATCCTTCACCTTAATTATCCTCCCACCTGTAAGTCCGGCAGAGGCCCACTTAGGAACCCGTTTGTGAAACGCGAACATCTCCCACTCACACACACCACCAGAAGTGTGTAGCGTTAGCACACTCCTTTTGCTGCTACAGACCAAGGCACAGCGCCTCTCTTAGGTCGTGGTCCCTTACAATTACTCTGTGAAAGTTTAGACTGAGAGCACTTGCAGTACACTGTTACTATAAAAAATTAAAGGGCAGAATCAATCTCAGGTGAAAGCTTAAATAAATCTGACAATACTAACGGACTCCTAAGTAGCAGAACTAAATAGCTGTGTGTGTTTTTTCCGCTGTAAAGGAAACAGAAAACTTTACGGACCGGCTGAAGCAAACCTGGCAGAACATTTTTTTTAAAGAAAATGCCCTTAATCAGAATCTATTACCCGTTTACCTGGAATATCAGTGCAGTGAGTGTGAAGGGAGGTGTGGCGTGAGTCCAGTCGGTTATGCTGGCGGGCTCACGCACTCTGAACAAGTCAATGCGGCTAATTTCCCTCTGACTTTTATGACACCTTATATAGCAATATCACAAGACTAGAGGCGGTGGGAGGAATTCCACTGCTGTGATGCGGGTTTTCATGCTTCTCCACCACCTCACTAGTAAGACATTTGATTAACAGGCCCAGTGGTAGGGCCAGAGGACACACTCTGAGACACAGTCACATGTTAAATTAAAGTCCTTTCAACTTGTTTGTTGTGAACCCACTGCTGCAAGGGTCCTCCGCTTTTTTGCGGGTGATAATGAGTAAACAGTGTCAGAGTCCTTTCTTGAAGGGGCTAAAAATACAGGCCTATTTCCGGTAATCTGCGCCACACGGTGACCTGTGACAAGCCCGGTCAGCTCCTGTTCCCCCAGACGACAGCTGAGGGTCCGGGGAGTCGGGGCCCGGTTGGAAGGAGAAAGGGCCTCTGGCGTTTATTTATATCGGGCCGGTCGCTGAAGCACGATGTGGCTCTCAAACGTCACCCATCCCTTCATCTGGGGGCCCGTTGACCCCTGCCAAAGGATCCCCGGCTTCGAGACATCACAGGCACTTCAAGCACCGGCGCCACAAGATTCTGGAGCACCGAGTCACAGCGTAGAGTCAGCGACAGATTAAACGTCTGGAGGAGATGCGGGAATTATGCAGTAGGGAGTCGGCAAGGTGTCGGCTGAGAACACAAATATTTTGAGAGCAGTGCTGTCAAGGAGCTCACTACACAGTGTGGCTTGCGTGCTAGGCGCGGTACGGCAGAGCCCGTAACCAGGGCTATGTAAACAAAAGCATCCCAGAAGTACAGTTACTCCGTAAACGAATATCCAGGACAAAAACGCTCGCGGCATGCAGGCCAGCTGCTTTTGAAGGAAGTAGCAGAACATGTTTGATTGGTGAGACGCAGCTTCGGTGTCTGGTGGCAGTGGTGTTGTTGGGCTAAACTCTGAACTTCTTACTCGGACACTCGCAGTGCGAGCGGCTAATCTGACACCACCTGTCGCCCTGGCCTGAGGCCCACTGTTCAATGTCATATCAGGTCAAATGCAGTTGAATGCATTTGAACAAGTTTATCTTAGTCATGTTTATTGGGTGGAAAGTAAGATGAGTCAATTAATTATTCCAGCCCGAGATCTGTAGACACAATCAGACGTATTCAGGGCTTGGGGGATGTTCTTTGCTGCATTTCGTGATGAACCATCTAAGTATACCTGTAGTGTTCTATTCATAAAGCAAGGCTGAGGTGTGCCATTTCTAAGTGTTGTAATAGGTGGGAGAGGGGAAAGGCTGATTGCTTTTGAGTTTAATTACTGGTTAACCTGCCCAGAACAGAATGCCCTGTGATTTATTTGAGTTTGCGAATGTGGATATCTGAATTTGATATTTGAAATCTGAATTTGGTTGCATGTACATTCAATTTGTGATAACATCCTAGTATACAGTATATTGACTTTATGCTTTGCTAAAGCTGATTACATTTTGGGGTGATAGTTTGGGATACAGGACTGTGCTGTCCAATGTGTGCACTTCCTCCACAGAGTCACACAGAGGCTCCCAGGATCCATCTAGGATGCCTATATTATAATTAACTGGTGGATAATTGGCTGGGTGGAGCCTTCTGGAATGGCCACCAATCACAATTCCCAGAGTTTCCCAGAAATAGCGTTTAGCGTAAATAGCGTAAATGACATGGTCAGAGATACTGTTTAGAAACCTGATAGGTTGCTGGGACCCATTTCCCTCTCAGAGGGTTGACCATGCATTTAGATTTCTATGACAGAACAGGGAAAAGATTCAAAATAGCTCAGAGTTGGCAGACTCAGACCTCTAGATAAGCTTCCTTAAATTTGTCAATTTGACAAATCTGGAAAAATCAAGACATATTTATGAAGACAAATCTTTCAATCCTTAATACATGCCAAAAATATCCACATATCTACCTTGAATGCATTAGAACTGACACTTTGTACATTGCAATTCCACATTCAAGAATTTATTTAAACAAAAATCATCTCAAAATCATCTAGACCAAAGAGTTAGTTCAGTGTATTATGACTAACACATAGTTTGTTATCTTTGATTCTGCGTCAAAATTGGATCCAGTTTACAGAACCCAAGCTGCCAAACGGAAGTGCCCTATCTGATCAGAAGGAGCTATTATTAGCTACACAGTAAGCAGTGAGAGCTTTGAGGACTTCAGCGCTGGTTCCTGTTCTGCAGACAAAGGCCAGGGTTTGGCGAAGAGCAGGAAAGGCACGCCTGCCAGGTGTTTCACGAGAACCTGAAGATGTTCCAGTTCTCCTGACCCCATTCTCGCCCGGCGTGGGGCATGCCCAGAATGGACTATGGTGAAATTCCTCTGGGAGGTAAAAATACCAGGAGACACACGTAGCTGCAGGTGAAATTTCACCCTGACGCCCACCCATCACCCAGGGATCCTCGTCCCAAAGGGGGGGTGGAACAGAACAAACACAAGATGGACGCCACGACTGAATGTTTACATATTTATTGTGAATTGCAGCTTTTCACACAGGTGTCATTAATGTATTGGCAACACAAAATTTTTTTTTTTTGTACGTTTCATATAATGAGGAAATATAATGCTGCACTGTGATAACAAGGTTATGATGCTTTATAATGATTTTATCACCCTGAAATACAAAAGCAGACTTAAATAACATATTTTAGAGAGCTGTTTAAGCTTGCAGAATATTACTTGAATCACCAGAACCAAAAACAACTGACAACCACAGGTGAAATACATTCGGACAGCAATTCCACAAAGAGACAGCCCACCCCTGGTGTAACAAGCACTGTCCCATCTCAGGTTTCAAAATATAGCCTTTTCATGAAAAATATACCATCCTTTCTCAAGCTGAATTTTACGCTGAAGCAGTTGAAAGCTCCCCAAGAGGCCCCAGCAGCTGTCAGCACCATTTCCTAAAGTTACATTTTAAATTGGCAGTTAAAGTAAAACTTTACTGCGCGACGCAGCCCAAAGAGGAGACGTGGGACGGCTGAGCACGTCTGGCTCGCCGAACACGCAGGTCCCTTGAACGGCAGCGGACGAAACCTTGGCTTGGTTTTGTTTGGTTTGGTGTGTTGCGAAGCACGCGGGCAATTCGTCTTGCCTTCAGCAAAGCTTACCGCGTGCAGGAAAGCACCTATTCAACATTTTATTTGAGGACGGGGCGGGGGTGGCGGGTGGGCACTCGAGCGCTGCCTAAGCCTGTGAATGTATTCAAAGCTTCTTTTGTTAAACCATGCACCCAGTCTTTCAGGCCATGGGGACCAATAACCCATGGCCATTGACATCTTTGCATAGTAACTGCACCCCAAAGAACTACGCGCGAGCTTTAGCACCTTCCCTGCAGGAGTAGCTGCTGGCCAAAAGTTAAAAAAACAGCAAAGGAAGACAGGCTTCGGCAAGGACTTCTGAGGAAAATGTCTCCTTCTGAGGTAAATGGCTCCTTCTGAGGTAAACGGCTCCTTCTGAGGAAGACATCTCCTTCTGAGGTAAACGGCTCCCTCTGATGTAAACCTCTCCTTCTGATGTAAACGGCTCCTTCTGAGGTAAACGGCTGCTTCTGAGGTAAACCTCTCCCTCTGAGGTAAACGGCTCCTTCTGAGGTAAACGTCTGCTGGGAACAGCCACGTACAATTCTGTTCATTTAGGTGAGATCTGAGGAGCTCACAAGTAGGTTAGTGCCTTAGCTGCTTCATTTCACTGCTTCAAAGAGCAGCTGTGAAGGGATAGAAACTTTTGCTTCAGATGGGTCACATGGTATGTCTACTTATTGTTACATAAGCATGCACTAATTCAGTTCATAATAAAACCACATGGTATAACTTTCTTGATGCAAATATATGGCCAACATAGGTAAACATCTAAGACAGCTGGACGTAAATGGTAAGGAGCTCTGCTAAGCCGATATCCAATCAGGAAAATTAGCAGATTATTCCTTCTCAAGACATTTCCCAGGCTTTTAGGGTAACCTGATCCTGGCTGCAATATGTCACCAAAACACAAGCCAGCCTGTCGAAGGCAAGGAGAGGCAGTTAAGTGGGAAAATTCCTTTGGCCAGCGTTACTGGATCAGCATGTGAGAGGAGATCAGGTGGTCACTTTGTTTACATGAATCCTCGCTCTTCTATTGGTTCATCCTGAGCATGAAACCCAGTGTTTAAGCTCTCCTGTTGCCCACTGACGAAGGATCAAGGAGTCGGCCGCTCGTGATCTACAGGATTATCTCGAGGGACGAGTGAACGAGGAGACATCCTGAGGTGACAAAGGTAGACTTTCTCCAGGTGCGAGGCTCCGTAATGGGGTTACGTCAAATGTCTTCCGAGTCCTGGGCGAAGAAGTCCCTCACACATTCCCCAGGACTCAGAACCACATACTGCATTTCAGTCCCACTGACATGAGGACAGGGGCCCGAGGAGACGGCGCCAGGGCCTTCGCTCTGTGATCTTTGGCTGCCGTTGTCATAACAGTCGCGCATTTAACATGAAGGATAAACATCTTCATCCCCCGAACAATTCCCGTGAACACGGGCCGTCTGTTAAGTGGCGTTGGTAGGACGTGTATTTTGAAGTGGGCCCTGTGTGTGTTGGATCAGAGGTCAGGGCACGAATGAAAAGCGGGAAAAAGCTGCGCTTCCAGAGATAAACACTGACTCAGTCTCGCCACTTGTCCAAGGTCAACAGGGGGAATTTTCTAGAGGATGTTTCTACATTGTACATCATTTTGAATGTCTGCAATTCATAGGTAATCTACTCCAAAGTCACAGTGAACAGTTACATGTGAAAACACTTTTTAAACAATCCTTTCAAACATGCTTGCCTGTGAAAATCACGCTGCATTTTAGTAGCTTGGGCATTTCAGTAGCTTTAGTAGTAGTTTTATACATAGCAGGTGCAGCACATTTTGAATGTCATCATAGACAGGAGGTCAAATCAAATGTGCTTATATGTGGTTCATTAAGCTGCTATCCCAAACAATTATGTAATATCTAAAGATGGTTTTAAACATCTGGGTAAACCATACTAGGTCCGGTTCTATTAGCAGCACTATTGAGTCATACAGATCTCTATTTAAAACCTTTACCTGCATGGTAGGGGGAACTATATGAAACTCTATATAAATACAGCAGGTTGACAGAAAATATTTAATATCTGGCTGACGTCCAGCCAGATTTAATTAAGTCCTAGTCTGAGAACTAACAGCTGTGTCAAGTTGGCATGTGTATACCACTGAATCTAACCAGAGATGAAAGATTCATGTTCTTGTATTCTGCCTTGTTGTACATGGTACATGTAAAGAAAACAGCACATATCTTTATGAATAATAATAATAAGAATAATAATCATAATAATTAATTCTTATTTATTTATTTATTTATTTATTTATTTATTATTGTTTACTTATTTTATTTTTGGAAGGGGGGGTCTGTTTTCTGTTTGTATTTGTACAAGATTGTCAAAACCCTAATAAACAAATTGATAAAACTAAAAATATATATTTTTATTAAAAATAATAATTGTTCTTTTTATGACTACATTATTTCATTAGAAGTCATCATCCTTGTGTTCTGTACTATGCAAAATAATGTTTATATGTTTATATCTGTGTTTTAATCACCCCATCACCACAATTGTAATGTATCATAAATGTACCATTAATTATAATGTACCATATTATACCCCGTTCTACAGTTCCCTTGTTCCTGGTTTAGGACGGAATTCCTCCAGACTGTACCACACCTTCTAGATCCAGCCAGACAAAAAACCTCGCAAACACAGACTAAAATTAAACACTCACTTACCACTTACTGCCTTTCACTTCCGAGTCTAAAACAAACAACTCCTTAAGAATGTAGCAGGGAACAATAACGTCAACAATAAGTGAAATAACTGTTTGTAATAAATCAACATTGGGAGGAGACCTAAGGAAGTACAGTCAGGCAGGTATTTATGGCCCAAGAGTTATATCTTCAGACATCTGAACGAAGGCATATTTCTGTTGAAAGTAAAACAGTGGACCCCGCGGTCACTGAACTCAGTTGTCAAATAATTCACCACAGTGATATCTTACAGTCACCTGCCTTTAGAGTATTCTGTAAGGTATAATTTGAAGGCGTGTCTGTAAAGAGCCACGCCCCCACTTTGACGTCTTTGCACCAGAGGATTGGAACAAATGAGACAGAAACTCCACCCCTTCCCAGGAAGCAGACGTGAAGCATCTAATTTCTTTACATGTGTAATTACAGGTGCGTACAGGTTCCAGCACAGCCGTGTGAGATCACAAAGAACAGATCGCCTGGTCCAAGACAGGAGGTCTGGCCCCAGCTGGGCCAGGTGTGCGGGGTGGGGCCAGTATGTGGAACACACCTGTAACCGTCCTCTGTCTGTCAGGACTACTCCTGTAGACCGATGGATCAGCTGAGCCAACACGTCAACCAATTAGCATGTGCAATTAGTGCGAGTTGGGTTTTACAACTGACCTAGGAAAGTGTTCTAAGTGCTGTCAAACCGAGAGCAGGACCCGTGTCGCCCTAATGCTTGTTCTGCTACTGCGTGCTGACTCCTCCTTCTCCATGGGAGCACCAATAAGAGGAGTGCACGTCACTTTGACACTATCCCGGGAATTCCACAGAGTGAGAAGAAACACAAGCCAAGGGGACTGCCAAGACCAGCGAACAAACACGGGCAAACAAAGCCCTCACCCCATTAGTCCTCTAAGCCTCCACTCTGCAGGTTCCCGAGATCTAGGGAACCCCCACAATACACCAGGCCAGGGTTTAGTTGTGTGTCCAGGGGCGGGTTCCGCGCCCTCGCCAAGGAATTTGTCTGTGCCCGGCATCTCGGTCCCAGCCCTCGACCCTGGTGCACTCTTGACCATAGCAGCATCTCAGCAGGACACGAGATCCTTCTTCTTCTCCGGGTCTTCCAGCCATGCCCTAAATCAGCCTTCAAAAGATTGTTTAACTAGCCGTTTCAAAAGGATAACAGCTCTAGCTGGCCAAGTTTTAGATGGGTACAAAGCGAACGCCAAGGTGATTAGTGAGCTCTGGTTCAGTTCTATGTTGGGTACGGTTGCCTTTTAAAATCAGATAAAATAATGATGCTAATATTTCACATGGAACCATAATGAAGATACTATCCTGACGTTACCATCACATCAGGTTCTGGAAGGTGCAGTCAGGGTTCCCCGAGTTCCCAAAAACCGGGGCCTACACATGAAAAGGCGTTCAGCCGAGACTACCCAGAGATGTCCACGTGTCCGTCTCATCGTGTCCGATGCGGAGGAACTGCTCAGCCGTGCAGGGATGGAACCAGACAAGCGAAAGCGCTACTCCGCTCGGCCCAGGCAGGATGGGGTGTGGGTGGGGACAAAATTGCACACAGACACTTTTAGTCTGGAAGCCACAAAAATTTCAGCTCTTTCACAAGCCGGAGAAACTCCAAGCGGACTTCTATACGCCAGGCAGCCGTTAAACGCAACTCCCACATTTTTATCAGTGTTCTCGTTAACATTTTAATGATCCATTTTTGCAAGCATCATTTTTAGGTTCCAGTATAATCATGGCATGTATTATAGACATGGCAAAAAATCTCCTTCATAATCGTGCCCTCGAGAAACAGACAGCAATACCAATTATATCACAAACATGCACACACACACACACGTGCTCGCACACACGCACACACACACACACACACACACACACACACACACACACACACAGGATTCACATTCCTTTTTTATCATGGACGTGAACCCAGCTATCTCATGCCAACACCTCACACACACACACACACACACACACACACACACACACACACACACACACGTGTTAAAGAAATATTTACTTTAGGCTGGTTTTGGCAAATTGCATCTTCATTGCGGTATTCAGTTTATTAACTTAGTCATCAGTGTTAGTTTTTTTTGGGGGGGGAGAGAGAATGAGAGAGACAGCAAAACCCACTTCCACTGAAGTCCACAACAAGTTCCAGGTTATTGAACGTGGTAGTGGTGAACTACAGATAGTGGTGAATCTCAGGGTCCAGTCTAGCCTTGCCTTAGTAATGCAGTCTTCCAGAAAACCACAAGGCTTTCCTCTATCGACTCTAGTCAAGCTGCCTTTCAACTAGCGAAAGTTCAGGCATACCAGTGGAAAATGGGCAAAGGCTTATTTGTGGGCTAAGGCCAAAACACAGCTTGGTTCAGCAGGGTCCGCTCTCATCAGAACGGACGTTAACTCAGTGGCTGTTGATCTAAGGCTTCAGGTGAGGGCTTTTTTCCATGAGACAACTTGGTTTGAACAGAGAGACTTGCACTTTGTAGCAGGGGGGGAAAAAAAGATCCTACACGGAAAATATTGCAGCTGTCCATAGATGAATTCATTTTTTTTTTTTTTGTCATGGAAATCTAAATAAGCCGTGTGAGCTCAGCGAAGCTTGTGGTGTGGGATACAGTGTTGGCAGTTTCAAGAGCAGGTGGTTCCTCAACAAATGAATCCTTTCCAGTCTGAACATGTCTTGCGTCAGCGCGTAGAGCTGGGTGCATGCTTGCCACCGCACAGAGTGCAGGACACTACAAAAGTCTCTTCAGTCCTTTTTATCCACTGCCCTCGCTTCATTACTTACTCCAGTTGAGTTCATTCATAGTTTACTTTAAACTGGCCAACTGAATCACCAATCATTGCCTCATCCAGACCGACTGCTAAACAGAATTGGAGTGGATGTTGAGGTTAGTGTGTAAGATATGGACTGATTGGAATCTCAGAGTCAACACAAGAGCTAGAAGAGGAGAAGTAAAACCTTCCAGCTTGACCCGCACTGTCCAGTCCCGAAGGTCCACAGGAAGCCTGTGGAAATAGCACGGAAACAAGCTCCCCTCCCCCACGTAGATGGTTTCAACCTTCATTTTCCCAACAGGATGATGAATCAGCAGACCTCCTGCAGAGCCCCCCCCCCACCCCCCCCACCCTCCTGCTCGGCCTGGACCCGCCGAGCAAGCGTGCGGAGCGGGTCACTCGGCCGGCCGACCTGCCTCGTCGCTCCCGGGCCGGATGGAGCAGACGCGTGGGCTGACCGGGGTGGACCGCCATAACAGTGCAGTGAGACCCGCCACGTGACGACCCAGACCTCCCGTCAGGTTCACGCGCCCCCAGGTCTCCGCCACCATCCAGGGTCACGTACAGGCCCTCCAGCCTCGCCGCCGTCTACATAGGTACACATAACGTTCACTGTAGCAACAAATTACTCACTAACATACTCAACAAAAAAAAATCTAGGCGTGTGCACTCAGACAAGCTGGGACACACCTCACTGTGGACAGGGACACCTTCCCCCACCAGCACCAAGGCAGGACCCACTGCCGGAGTCCTACAATTTGCTCCTTTTGCATGTGAAAACACCGCCTCCCCTCGCCTTCAGCCTAAAGCAGGAAGCACCATCTCACACCTTCAAAGGACAAGCAGAGGTTGCCGGCGGCAACAGAGGGCCGCGGTGCCCGGCACCAAGCGCACGAGTCCGTTGATATGCTAATGCACCCCAGACTCTCAGCTGACTCCGCCCCCTTCTCCAGACTCACTTGAGTGGTTCCCAGCAGGGAGAACACCGAGGAATGCAGGAGGGATTTAGGGCAAACCATGACCGGTCCTGGAAACAACCACCTCAAAGGAAAACAATATCGGAATGTAATCCAGCAAAGATTGAATATTTTGGGGGGGTTTTTTTTACCACTCCGGGTTTAAAGGTGAGGCTTGACGATAGCTGTGGAAAAAAGATGCAACAAAACCTCGCGTGCCAGACAGACACATTGAGAGAACAAGAGAGAAAACCTGTCCACGAGCTCTTTTTTTTAATAGCGATGCTATCTCCTTTCCCCCGTGAAACACTACGACCTGGAGGCACAGAAATTCCTTTATACTGGCTCTGTGGGCTGTGATCGGCGGAGTGTTAATGGTTTAATAGCGCTCTGGGAGAACGAGCAGGCGAGGCGGCTGCAGGCTGCATATCGGGCCTTTCATACGGGGCAGGAACAGACTCGCCTTAGATTAGAACAAGAGCGCGCGCGCACGGGGCTTTTCTACGCCCGCCCCCGCGGCCGAGGAGGCAGATATACACGCTGATCCTAAAAGCGCCCAGAAAGAGCCGCCGTCGTCTTCCTCTCGCCGAAGAGCCGTTATCCAGACCTGCGCTGTGCTGCACACGGCCTTCGCAGCATCTGAAAGCGACGCAGATAATCCAACAGCACGGGTGATCTCTGCACCGCGCCGCCTTTGAAAAGGCGGCGGAATTTCAAAAGCGCCGTTCTCCAGATTACAGAAGCCAAACTTTGCCGCCGCGTTACGGAATTCGGAGATTCTTTAACGGCGCCAGAGCACCGGGGCAACGTGAGTCACGATGAGAACAATGCGTTTGTGATGAGCGCAGAAGATCTCGCCGGTCCCCGCCGCAGGGTTTGAAACAGCCTCACTCAGTAACGCGCTCCGTGCAGTCACGATCAGACCGCGTGAACGTACCACACTTCCACAGACTGAAAACAAGGGCAGCAAAGACCAAAGGTCACCAAATACACAGGCAACTACAAAACAACTGAAAAGCTTTGAAGTATTTTCTGGGGGAAAAACGCATCCCTAGACTAATCAGCCAATTTCGGTATCAAACATACGATATTTTATATTTAATAGTAAAAATTTGCCTACAATTTTCCATTGCTACTTTGGTAAATACCAGAACTCCTGATGGAGCCCCTCTTTGGCTGTGATGAACTGATGGACCTGAACCTCTCTGTCGTGGGAGCGTTTCTGACATGATGAGTGTTGACAGTGTGTGTTCCTAAGAGGTGGCTCATAGTTTTGGGAAGGGGTTGCTGCAGCTGGTGTGTGTGTGTGTCTGTGTGTGTGTGTGTGTGTGTGTGTGTGTGTCCTTTTGCATCAGGAAGCACCACCACTCAGCTAGCTTGTGCATGTACGTGCAGGCACTACAATAGCATCAGAGAGACAGATGTGTTTGGACTCTAACCCTCTCCGACAATCAGGCACATGAGTCACGCAGACTGGGCCCAAGTGTGTGTACATATGTGGAGATTCGATCGAGATTCGGACATGTGGAGATTCGTCAGGAAGGACTATAAGGAGCTCATCGTGGGCAAAGGAAATGAGCACTGATCACGCATGTCCTAGTGTAACTTCTACACACGCAGGTCACTTCACTTACACTGAACCAAACGGCTTTGTATGAACCCCAGCGAACACACACAAAGATCTGTGCCAAACACGTTTCTCACACAGACTGCGGAATCCACGTGCGGCCGCAGCCCAGAACAAGTCTGAAGCCGTTAACCTCCGTGACCTCAATCTAATCCGAGGTCACACCTCACTGCAGTGCAAACAAACGCAGAGCTGACTGCCTTCCATGTGTGCCAGCATGTCTGTGCTGGGCAGCGTCTGCTAAGCATACATCTCTCCTCCACTCAACACCTCCCTTTCCTTTGAAGGAACCACCCACAGCCCAAAGCCCCCCTCAGCCCCTCCCTCCTATCCACCACACGGGCTTGGTACGCACCCAAAGCCCCAGGCACCACTGGTGCTCAAAACCAAAGCTCAAATACAATCAAGCAAACAAAGAGATAAAAATCAAGAAACCAGCAAATCATTGGAGCTCACGATGGCCAACCATTCAAGCTGCAACTCAAACCGCACAACTCAAACTGCACAAAGCAAACGAGCAGCTCAAACAGCACATATAAACCGAGCGAAGTCTGAAAGCACTGCTAATCTTCCAGCCTTTAAAAGACACGGAGTGCGAGCCCATATTTGGCAGGCTCCACACTCCAGCACTTAAAAGACCACGCAGCTAACTGAAAAGACCAGACCGGCTCCCTCTCCACACCCCAAAGAAGCCATGGCAATGGATGAGAAAATAGAAACTCGCCTGTCACTACACCCTGACGCTAAGCTGCATATGACCGCGGGAAGCCAAGCCACCGGGGCCCCTCGCCGTGTGCCGCCGATGAAGTCAGAGCACGTTTGCAGCACGCTATCCTGGGAAAGTCACCGAAATAGCATCCGATGGTACTGTGGTGATGCCAGACAGCAGCAGACCAACTGCGTGCGCTTCAAACGGCCCATCGCGGCAAATACTAGCAAGGCTTGAAACAGCAACCCCTCGTGTGATGGATTACTCCAGGCAGGGAAAGGTCTGGTAACACATATTTCACAAGCCACTCATCACCACCCGCAAGGGTGCTCCCAGTAAAACCCCAGTAAAACCCCAGTAAAACCACTCCACAGTAGTGCGGGGTCAGCGTATCTGCTGTGGGTGGAGTCACACCTCTCATTCTCTTGCTGGAAGGGCTGATGAATCCCTCTTGCCCGGGACACTCTGCCTAGTCAGGCATCTGTATGTCCAAGAGGCATAAACCAGACATTAAGACATTTAGTTGACACATTAGCATAATGTAATCACATCAGAAGAGTAGAACAAACACATTTTTCCCTCAGGCATCTACCAGCACCCCACCACAACAACCAAGCCACATTACACAGGCTGTTTGGTGAAGCTGTATCCTCTTAAAGATAGACACTCTTCTCTGCTACCGTGAGGCTGAGATACTTACTCCTTTAATGTCAGCATGCCAGTGGACAGAGCACACGCGCACACACACACACACACACACACACCTCACAGCCCTGAACCATGAAGAGCTGCCCACATTCCAAAAATGAACAGCGTTCAGAGGATCCTGCCCACCATAGCTCGTGGTCCACTAGTGCATGAGCGTAAACTAAAAAGGTGGAGCTTGTGAAGGACCACAGCCCCGGTCTGGAGCTGCATTACTACAGCAAACACCCGCTTACATGATCAAATCCTACCACCGCAACGTCCCAGGACAAGTGAAAACCACCATTTAATGACTCGACTTTCAACTAACTCATGCCTGTAAACTGAAGGAACATAACGGTTTCTCAGTTAGCATTTCACACATCTGAGGCGATGTCAAAATATTGTACAGCCTTTTCCCCTTCCTATTAAAAGTACAGTTGGCACCATACATTAAACAATTTTCCTTATACATACATTTTTAATTACTTTTATTATCAACATGACATTTAAATTCACCACTGGCCCATCAGTTGTGTTCAGTCAAGGATAGCGAAGATTAAATTAGGCTACTGACTGTTAACAGGAGGAGGGGCACTTGATTATGGTGCCAGTAAACTAAAAGGCAATAAACTACTTTTACTGGTGCTTTGTTGGGGCTGATTGATACCTGTGACCCTGAAATTCCGATTGGATATCCCCGATGTCAGTAGCAACTGGGCCCCTAGAGCTCAATTGAATCAGATGAGCTGCCTTGTAAGCAGTAAAACAGTCTTATAATGTGAAAAACAGATGCCTGCGCTTCCGTATAATCCAATTAAGAGGCCATTGTCTCAGTGTTGGTGGTCCCTGAAACAACAGTAAAACTAAACAAGGCGCCTCACGTTACCCGAACAAAAACCCAGGAGGTCAGAGCCGCCCGGACACCAGGAAGATATTGTTCTTTATTTCTGTCTTTTCGGTGATTACACAGAGGAGATTCACACTGCGGGCCTGTCGGAACCTACAATAACGACACCATTATCACTAAATAGGTGTAGTTGAAATTGGAGGTTACAAGTAAGAGTTAGCCACAAAAAACAACAAAACAGAATGGATCCAGAACCTTGACTACGAAAAAGATCAAAAGTTCTGATTTGTAATTTGTAATTTCATGCCAGAGTTGTTCCGTTATGTGCACTGTGCACCAGGAAAGAAGTTTGAGCCTGTGATAAAAAATACGATTCATGTTTTGTGTATTAAAAACGCAAGTTCTTCAAATCACTGAAAAGCAGTAGGCCTACGACTGGACTCAACTGCACGACCGCGACTGCAGATAATCCAACGCATTTGTTTTCTGGTCCAGTAACAGTACACTGGGTTTTTATTAGACCAGAGCAAAACCGGGTGACAGGGAGGGGGTGTGTGTGTGTGTGTGTGTGTGTGTGTGTGTGCGTGTGTGAGGGGGGTAAAACGAGACCAGCCGAGGGGCAGAGAACCATCATCAGTGATAAATGAGTTCCCATCTAGTGTCATCGTTGATTTCTCTCCATTACTAATCAGAACAAGATGGACTATTCTGTGATAAATGTTAATACACGTTAAAGTAACGGGCTTAGGTAACGTTACGTTTGTTACATTTCAAGGTTTCTGATGACACTTCGGTGGTCTGTGAATACTCTGAGATGCGTTACGTGTTCATAACAAACATGCAGCCTCCAGATTTCTTTTGCGGAACTAAAGAACTAAAAGTCTCTGAGGTTTACAGGCATGCCAACGCCAGTCGGACCTCCTATGAATAGCTCGTTTCTGTGGGCGAATTTAGATCAGGCCAGGAACACTTTGCAACACTCCTGCTGAAGTCAAGATGCATCTCGGGCAAAGTTGTCCGCAGACCAAACTTTCAGTGACCGAATGTCTCAGTGTCGCACTGCCCTAAAGAGTGCGCGCAGTGCAGGACACCCCCTTACCCCCTACCCCCTACTCCCTACCCCCTTACCCCTACCCCCTACTCTCTGCCCCCTTACCCCCCAGTGTCCACCAGATTACAGGGGCTGTGGGGCTATTATGCACCAGTAATCTGTCCATACATGACCTGAAGAAGCTGCATTAATCGCCCCCCATGCACACTAGACACAGATAATGGTAATAAATGGCGAGATGTCAACGCTTCACAAAACACAGTCATAAAGACAACCGTTCACTTACATTCGTGAGATGCGAAATAAGTATCAAAGAGATGGTAAGTCCAAAGACTTTTGGGATACAAATCCGCCTCCCCATTTTCCTGGCAGCCCAGCGAGAGTCCTGCACGCCGAGGTGAAGCGACTCAAGGTCCCCGACTTACAGACTTAAAGTTTTAGGAGTTTCTCCTACAGCAAGCGCGCCGTGTGTCTCCGTCCCACAGCTGTGGGACTTCATCTACTAAAGGATCCTTATGTGCGCTGCCGAGTCCTGCTGCAATGAAAGGAAACGAGAAGTGTACGGTGGTCTGTGATAGCCGTGTCGCTCTTGTGAATCCACTTTGCTCTGAGCACCAGAGGAAGTTCCTCACGCGCTGGTCTGGAGAACCAGGAGGACACTGGTGGGATGGGGACTCACTGCCTGCAGTAAAACGCGGAGTGGAGTTCTGACGGTGCTGCTGGACCTCGGATCTCACGGTGAGGAAACGTCACCTACATCTAGAAAAGAACCGCAAACTTGTCCTCTAAATAAGACATGTGGTAGGCGTGTCGATTCACGTATATACAAAAGGCACATATATGCGTGAAAGTTTTATCACTGTCACTGACTGCTTTATAAGACTTTATTTCCTGGGTACTTATTTATTTGATAGATAAAAGTACAAAACTATACAAATATACAAAACTGCAAAACTATATAAATCTAAATCTTATTTACTATTCACTATTTATAAATTCAATATCATGTAACAGTGAGTTCTACAAGTAGAGCTATGGCTTAGATTTATTCCAAGCTGTAACAGCGCCCTCTAGCGGCTATTAATCAGAAAACAGCTATTTACTATTGCGACTGCAATGTTTGCACACACAGATCAAAATACTACAGTGATCGTCTTAGCTTCTTCACAGACCTAAATTAGATTTTACAGATCACACGGTGTGACACGAATCAGGGCACACCACAGCTGTTTCTTCTAGTTAATACTAAACTAGAAGAATTTAGAATTAATTAATTCTAAACATCTCATTGCAGGCATCAGATCAGGCTGCACTGATATTAACTATATGAAAACTTATAGGTGTTCAGTAGCAAGTTATTTTACAATAAAGTCTATGCAATTTTTCACCCAATTTTTCACTATATAACTCCGGTTTAATAGCAGACAAACATTTTAGTATTTTAAAATATGCCCTCTGGACATGGAAGGGTTGACTGACGAAAGGGTTAAAAGCAGGGTTGCCAACACGCATTTGACCGTCTTCACACGCTCTCACGCCACACTTCCGATTTCTCACGCCGAAAAAAAATCTAGTTTATTTACCTCTGATCCATATCTATGATTCAACCCCCCCCCCCCCCCCCCCCCCGTCAAAAATTTACACTCGCCACCTCCTCCAGGTTCAAATCTCACTCCAAGCGATCTTGAAAAGTTGGCAACCCTGGTTAAAAGGTAATCACTATGCAAATATGAATAAACATTTTTCATCACGTCATGTTTCGTCACTACGCTACATCTACACAGTGTTTCCCAAAATCTTTCCGTGTATTGGAAATGTAATAACAGGCAATTAACAGCTTGTGCACCGTGCCAATAAAATGCTGTTTTTTTCATTTGGATTTGAAAGAATAAGCACGTGAAGAACTAATGAGAGGTCACCAAGTTGATGACGTATGTCTGACGCCTTTTATCGCCCTCGTAAATGGATGAAGATCTTCTATTTATTTATGCTAATTGTTGTGGGTGAAGTCCGTTGGTCTTGGCCCGTTTTAATTTTAGTTGCAAGATAGCAACGTGTAATCTTAAATTGCTTACAGCATTTTAACAGAATACACAATTTTGATGTTCTGTACTGGGAAGTACAAATAAGGGAGAATTGTGTTGGAAATGATGAAATTATTAAGGGTGGGTCAGTGCCTGGTCGTGGATTAAATTTAACATCCTAAAGGGAAGTTTTTAGGCCACCCTGTGGTCGAACAATCAAGAATGTGGTAGGTGTGACGGTGGCTAACGGGGCGATAAGTCAAAAGTGGACAAGGAGGGGTGATGGAGACCTTCTCTCTTAGAACATTTTTGGGGAAGTGAATCATGCATAATATTGTATCTGCAATTTTCAAATGTCATATGTTCCTCACTCATGATATCCGACACTTAACGTATAAAAAAGAGCTGAGAAATATGAATAAAGTAGAGTGATTAGTGACTACACAGAAACTGCTCGTGTTTCTTTCACTGACACTCACTCTCGTAAAACTATCCTTACAGAGACCCTGGTGGTTGTGACCGAGAACTTCCACGACAAAATAAACCAAAAACTAAGATATTGGTGTGGAGCAGCCATACACATTTAAATTGAATGTCAATTCAGAATTACACTTGGAAGTGTAATTTAGTCTAAACAAACTCATTAGCCACTGTCAAAATAACAAGCGCTCAATTTTAAAAAGAAACGTGTGACAATACTACCCTCATGTGGTGAAATGTAGTATTGCAGTCAACCACCAATCTTACAGGAAGAGGGATTGGTAAATCTGAAGTTAGAAATATCCACCCACCATTTCAGAGTTCTCCAATGTGACTTAAAAATTATAAGCAGCTTTACAATGAACACGCAAGCTATATAAGATGCAATATAAGTATATAAAATATAAGTCCATGTGAAAAATTAAGAATAAATTGCTTATAGTGCTTTAAAGGGTAAAAAAGGATTACATTACATTATTAATTATTACTATGTTACAATCTTGCAGGAGAGTAGGATTGTTTCAACCTGCTTTTCCTCTAAAGACCCAATTAATTACCAATGAATCATTCGTAATTTTTAAAAATTGTATCTTTTATAACCACCTTGGAGCTCAAGATAAATGAAATTGTAAAAATTGTTGCCAGTTGTTTTTTTTTTGGCACCAGGCAATCCAAATAAAATCAGTTCAAGGGTCAAGAGTCATTGGTAAGCAAGAGTCACAGACATTAGTGTAGTGCAGAATTCTGGGTCCCTATTCTGCAAGAGGCAGTGCCTCAAGAATATCGAGAAAAGCTGGTTTTACAAACGTTTTACAAGCGTTTACAATTGCAGAAGAAAAACACACCTGGGAAAGATTTGGCAAAGAGTACACATGTACTGTAGTTGCCCCGTCATCTAGTTATTCCAGATCTTAACTCGTCAAACCGCCGTGTGTTGACAGTCAAAACAAACTATAGGGAGAGAATATGGGCTCCATAATGTAACTAATCACATCTGTTAGAAAAGGTTTTTTGTTTGTTAGTTTTGTGTTTTATTTTGTAATATACTTATAAATATATAATTACTAGCAACATTCGTTTAAAAATAAAAATAATACATGCGCTTTGTATGCTATTCCATATCCATCCTACTGTTCAACTGAATCTTGGAGCACCTGTCTGTTCTTAAACCTGTGTTTATGCAAATGAGCCGTGAGTCCCATCCAATCAGAAGACAGGATGCCAGCGGCTGAGGTGACAGGTGCGCAACATAACAGGGAAGTGAGAGACGTTTTTGTGGACTATTGTAACGAATTGGCGAATAGGTCGGCAGAAGAGAAGAGTGCGAGATGTAATATATCGCCTTTAACCTTTAAACGAGGTGTTGATATCAGTCATTTATGCTATGGTATTTATACTTGGTATTTATAGTCTACAGGTCGGTCGGATGTTCACCTGAGATAACGAGTTTCTACACCAAATGTGCGCCAGATAATAGATTAGTAACTATAAGAATATTAAACTTGCTTTAAAACTACACGGTATGAAAATGTAGTGTCGAACAAAATGTCTGGGAAGAAAGAAATAATATCATTTCGTATCCAAGTGTAGCCTGTATATCAAGCGATGGAGTCGGTCAGAGTGGAGTCCAGTGTATGGGTCGGTAATAAACGGTACCGGGCGCTGCTTAGCGGATGGTACTTCAGCTGGACCGAGCTTGACAAGAAGAACCGAGAAAAGAAAACAAGTAAGTTCGTCTTTATATCAGTCACGTGTCTTTGCTTCAGATAGTTATCACTACTCGTTCAACCTCTTATCTATATGACCGATTCATAGTTCACAGCAAAACTGTCTAAAGTCTAGATCAAATCTAATTAAAAAGTAACACTCCGTTTCATAAAATCAATTATAAACGCACAATAGTTTAAAGGACAGTGTAACATAGCCTACTATTAAGTATTCAATGTAGCAGATAATGTAAACGTGACTGACACCTTTATTGAATCTTGTACATTATGAACTCACACAGACACTTGACACCTTTATTCAAACTTGTGTACACTGTGAACACTTTCCCACAGTGCCATATCAGTCATATTACCATCTATCATATATCAATAGCTACATATATACCCAGCAGTTCTTTCATAATCTTTCATAATTATCCCAGTTCCAGTCTAAGCAAACTCTGTATATTTGAGGAACCAAATATATAACAAAGCATTACATATATGCACAAGCATTACAAATATGGACATTTTCAATTATTTGACTGAGACAGAATAATAAAGAGGCTATATAAAGAATGGTAATGTTTTAACATTTAATGTCTTCATTAGAAAGTCCTGGTTGAGTGTTTCACCAAGATACTTCAAGCTAATGAGCAACAGGTGGTATCGTTGAAGTCTATCAAATGTCTGTGTGTGCGGTTAAGTTTCAGTGCCGATCAGCGAGGTGATTGTGGTGTTGGAGGGCCAGGTGGAGATCCAGCCCCAGAAGAGAGTGGAAGACACCGACCGAGACTTCACATGTACGGTGTAACCGCTGGTGTAGGCCGTGTAGGAGCCCGTATCGCTAAACCCATATGAACAGCATTGACAAGCGTCTTGTTCTGGTTTGTGCCCCAGTGTTCTACGTAAAGCGCAGTGGCGGTGGGGCTGGGCGGAGGGCACTGTGGTGCTTGGGCAGGACAAAGTTCTGCTGCCCCAGCCGGGACCTCAGGGATCAGTGGGTGACTCAACTCAGAACGGCACTTAAAACCCACAGTGAGTGCCAGACCCCCAACACCCCCCCTTTCATCCCCCCCATTTCCAATCTATTCCAGGGTTACTACTACCACTTCTGTGATCCAGTGATGTGTTTGATCTGTGTGAGTCTAAGACCCGTCTGCACCTCTGTGTGCTCCCTCCGCCAGGTCCCTCTCGTCCTCACAGGCTGCTGGTGTTCATTAACCCTTACGGGGGAAAGAAGCGAGCGAAGCAGATCTATCACTCCTTAGTGGCTCCCTTGTTCGAGCTGGCGGGCGTCAGCTCTCATGTTGTGGGTGAGCTGTCGAGACTCCGCGCGCTTCACTCCTCCGGTGTCGGACACCTTATCCAGCGTCCCTAAGTGCAGCTCTCAAGTGACACGTCGTGGGTCTCGACCAGGAAAAGGAAAGAAAGATAGACTAAAAGCGAAAGGGGGAGAAAGCCAGATCAATTATTAAGCCGACCTGCCGTCTGTGACAGAGCCACACAAGAGCAGGGGCTCTACGTTACACGGTGTAACCGAAAGCAGCCAAGTGTCCCTCCAAGACGAGGACCGTGCTGATCAAAGCAGACGCAGACCGCACTCAGCTCACGGTTGACGTGCTGTTGGAAGCACTCACTATCTTCTATACGCTCTACACACACTTAAGTGGAGGGCGGAAGCTAACCACTTAGATCAGCCTTTAACTTAATTACTTATTTTTGAATACTTTATCTTTAATGTTTTACATTTTTATCTTCATTTATTCCATTTAATTTGACCTTAATGGTTTTGTTTAGTTTTATTTCTATTTTGTCCTTTTACAAAAGGATAATCAGTAATCTGTTTTAAAGGTTTTTTTTTAAAGTGCTGCATAAATAAAAGCTTTTTATTATTAGTAGTAGTATTTCGGGCCATGAATGAAGGACTGAAAACAGCAAATAAGATAAAATGTCTCCCTATTAGTATTACTAATGTCTTAAATCTTTTTTTTGTGTCTTTTATTTTGTCTTAGTAACAGAACGAGCCAATCAGGCGAGAGACCATATCCTGAAGAAAGACCTGACTGGCTTTGATGGGTAGGTCATTGTTTTAGTGCTCACTGCTCAGGGTTCATGTAAACACATTCTGCAAACATTCACCAGGTAACCCTGGGATACCATATTTTATTATAGTGGCCTCTAAACAGATACTGAAGTTTAGCCTTTACTGTGATTCCATGTTTCAGGAGTCAAAAAACACTTCATACTGACATCGTTCCCGTCTGCTTCTTTCAGTGTGATTTGTGTGGGCGGAGATGGAATGTTCAGTGAGCTGCTGCATGGCGTGATTGGACGAACCCAGCAGGAGGCGGGCATTTCAGAACATGACCCCACTGTGATGCTGCAGCCATGTGACCTCCACATTGGCATAATTCCAGCAGGTTGAATGATTTTTATGGTTTTCTGACTAATTAGTGTGAGCAAATAAGGAAATGATGGTGAGAGTGATTAGAGTATTGTTAGAACCTTTTCCTGTAGGATATAGATATTAATGATTAAATATTTCCTGATTATTTAGGCATTGTTTATTTTTCCTTACAGGCTCCACAGACTGTGTTTGTTTTGCCACAGTGGGTGTGAATGACCCGGTTACGTCAGCGTTGCACATCATTATCGGTAAACCCCCGTGACCTATATATGCAGATTATGAGAATGTTAACAGTATTTAACAGTATTTGTTTTTAACAGTGTTATTTCAATTTAGGATAAACTGTTTATGTTTTCTTCTTGTTTACTTTTGCTTTTAGCTCACCTAATCCACCCAATCCTGTCTCTAATCTAAAAATCCATTTAATTTGACTACTACTGACACCTTAATCCAAAACTAGAACTGTATCGAATTTGTTTTTGTTTCTTTTAAGGAGTGATAGAGCATTAATCATGAAAGACAGATGACATACTTTTTCTCTCGTTCTGTCTTTCACGGTGTCTCGTTCTCTCTCTCTCTCACATTCTCTCTCTCTCTCTAGGTGACTCTCAGCCTCTTGATGTGTGTTCTGTTCATCACCACAACACACTAGTCCGTTATTCCGTCTCACTGGTGGGGTATGGTTTCTATGGCGATGTGTTGGCAGAAAGCGAGAGGCTTCGCTGGATGGGACCTCTCAGATATGACATCTCAGGTAGCTTCTGGATGGGACCTCAGATATGACATCTCAGGTAGTTTCTGGATGGGACCTCAGATATGACATCTCGGGTAGCTTCTGGATGGGACCTCAGATATGACATCTCAGGTAGTTTCTGGATGGGACCTCAGATATGACATCTCAGGTAGCTTCTGGATGGGACCTCAGATATGCATCTCAGGTAGCTTCTGGATGGGACCTCAGATATGACATCTCAGGTAGTTTCTGGATGGGACCTCAGATATGACATCTCAGGTAGTTTCTGGATGGGACCTCAGATATGCATCTCAGGTAGCTTCTGGATGGGATCTCAGATATGACATCTCAGGTAGTTTCTGGATGGGACCTCAGATATGACATCTCAGGTAGCTTCTGGATGAGACCTCAGATATGACATCTCAGGTAGTTTCTGGATGGGACCTCAGATATGACATCTCAGGTAGCTTCTGGATGGGACCTCAGATATGACATCTCAGGTAGTTTCTGGATGGGACCTCAGATATGACATCTCAGGTAGCTTCTGGATGGGACCTCAGATATGCATCTCAGGTAGCTTCTGGATGGGACCTCAGATATGACATCTCAGGTAGTTTCTGGATGGGACCTCAGATATGACATCTCAGGTAGTTTCTGGATGGGACCTCAGATATGACATCTCAGGTAGCTTCTGGATGGGACCTCAGATATGCATCTCAGGTAGTTTCTGGATGGGACCTCAAATATGACATCTCAGGTAGTTTCTGGATGGGACCTCAGATATGACATCTCAGGTAGCTTCTGGATGGTATCTCAGATATGACATCTCAGGTAGCTTCTGGATGGGATCTCAGATATGACATCTCAGGTAGCTTCTGGATGGGACCTCAGATATGCATTTCAGGTAGTTTCTTGATGGGATCTCATATATGACATCTCAGGTAGTTTCTTGATGGGATCTCATATATGACATCTCAGGTAGCTTCTGGATGGGATCTCTCAGATATGACATCTCAGGTAGTTTCTGCATCTGAGGCCTATTGGACACTTTAATTAATGAATGTTTAATTACCAAAAATGAATTAAAAGTACTAAATCTGTTTATATTAAGCTCTTCAAATGACACTCATGTGGCTCCAGTGAACATTAACTTAAGCTCTTCACACATGTCTGCATGATTTTATGCACTGTGTATATTAAGATCATACATTTATTGCCTTATATGCATGCTACTTGTGAAAATGTGTTGATATGGAAAAAGTATTTTGAAAATGGTCCCTTGTTTTCTGTGGGATTTCCATGCCTGCATTTATGTAAAGAAAATAAACAACCAGTATGGTCCCTCAGCATTCTCTCTCTCTCTCGCTTGCCTGTATGTTGTGTGCAGGTTGTCTAGTGTACCTGTGTAACAGGAGCTATGAGGGAGTTGTGCAGTATCTACCTGCAGATCCCCAGGTCTCCAGCCCCAGAGACGACACTCGCTGCCTCTCCGGGTAAAGAAGGGCTTCTTTCTAGTCGTAATCTAGTAGTAAACAAATACTACTAGTAATACTAGTAGGAATGAGAGTAATGGTAAAAATACTCTAAAGTAAGGGATACTGGTGAAGAAATAACACTGTAGACTTACAGAAGATAAAGATAGAGAAACTGACACCAAGCTAGTTTTCTTAGAAAATCAAAAGGTCTGGCAAATGCATAGGAGAGAGCCCCGAGCTTGCTGTTTCACCCCCGAGGTCAGGGGGTAGGGAGGGCGGAGACCGTACTCCACCCCTCATCAGCGCACCACTGCTGGGCTGAGCTCCGCTGTGTTTTCTGTAGCTACGCTGTTACTACTTAAGGGAAACCGTGTTTATGACTGCTCAGTCACGCAAGGTCATCCCCAAGGCTTAGTTACCCTCAAAAAGTAATCCGATTTCTGATTGCTGATTACTCCTTCAAAAAAGTAATTTAGTTACTTTACCAATTACTTGATTTTAAAAGTAACTAAGTTAGATCGCATGCTACTTTATTAGTTACATTCAGTAACTGCTGACAGTCACAAAATGAAAATCAGTTCTGCCAATATTCACTTTATTGGAAGTGCATTTTTAACAGTAACAATGTATCTCCCAATATTGTTTGTGTCGCTGCGCTGTATTATTTGTAAATGTATTTGTTAAAGTAATACAAGCAAACTATTCAGTCAGATGCTGTTACAATTTCAAACAGTACTTTAGCCAAAATTCCAACACTTTTCAAACCTGGAACACAATGCAACATTAAAATTCATCAGGTAAATGTTCCTTCCCCTGTTTTTGAGGTGTATTTCTTTACACTACCACATATAGTTGCGGAGAACACTGCACAGAATGACGCGTCAAGTATAAACGCTTCAGCCACTCTCACAGGTGCGGAGTTGAGCGCTATGGTCAGACGCAAAAGTATACTCTGGCCTTAATTGTTGCATAGGCCTAACGTTAGTAAAATAACTTTTGTAAAAATATGTTTTTACTAAAGAAAATAACAAAAATAGTAACGCACAGTTACTTGGATAATTAACTTTAATCTGATTACTGTATTGTAAATAGTAACTCGTTATAGATTACTCGTTACTGACACTGGTCATCCCACAGGAAGGGGTCATTAGTACTTTAGTGTTACTGTTGGCCACTGGGTATAGAATTAATACAGCTGGACCGCTGATGGAATTAATGTTCAACTCGAAGATCTGACCATGCATCTCTACCTTTATGGATGCATGTGTAGTCATAACCACCATACCTGCATGTCTCCTGTGCACGCGCACGTGTGTGTGTGTGTGTGTGTGTGTGTGTGTGTGTAGATGCCGGGTTTGCTCGGAGAGCACAGAGAGGCTGTTTCCTCACTCGGACAGCTGCAGCTCACTCTACAGCAGACAGCTCAGCCTGTACAGCAGCGAGCCAGAGGGTAAGAGCCCCCCAAACTCACCCCAGATACTCTCACCCCAGCCACACTCACCCCAGATACAGAAGAGGTTTCAGTTTCAGACTATCAGTCATCCTGAAGTAGGACTATTCTGGGATCAGATTCTGACCGTCTGTAATGTTTATAGTAACAGCCAGTTTCCAGCAGTTCTGATTCACAGACTCTTTGATGTGCTTTGTGAATGCAGTCATATATTATCTTTATTATCTATGTGGATAGCAAGGTTAATATTCTGGTCATGATATTCTGGGCCTGCTACCATGGTTCAGATTCTGTGTGATCTCTTTGCCGACCACGGTCAACACCATCTCACTTTCATACATAGCACCTCAATAACACCGTTTACAACGAGGGTCCGTTTGAAGTTTGATCTATAAATCAAGACTACTGGGGTGGCGATCCGCTGTTCAGTTTCACGTTCCTCTGACGAGCGTGTTTTGTCTTCTACGGTGCGTCCTCAGGGGAGTGGATGAGCGTGGAGGGACGGTTCAGGTGCGTCTCTCTCACCTGCATGTCCAGCTCATGTCCTCGCAGTCCGAAGGGGTTGTCCCCCGCCGCCCACCTGGCTGACGGGACAGGTGACCTCATCCTGGTGCGGGACACCAATCCGCTGGGATTCCTCACATACCTGCACAGGCACACCACCAGCCAGGACCAGGTGAGTCGGACGGAGGCTTATAGGGAGAACGGAGCGTGGAATGCAGTGAGGTTTAGATAAAACGTCAGCTTTGAGCATTCGAGCGCCGAGTTGCCAATTTGTTAATCACCCTTTCGAAATGTCTCTTTTTTAATTGATCTATTATGTATTAGCAGTGCGTTTTCCATTAAGTCATTCATAAGAAAGACACAAATCTTGCGAATCACCAGCGCGTCAGCTCATAGTGGAACAATTGCAGAAATGTTGCTGTACGAAAGTATTTGGAGTCTAAAAAAAGATCACAACCCATGCATAACGTACACAACACCGTACTTCCTTCTTAGACGCAATAGTTTGTGCATGCCAGGAATGAATCGCCATGCACTGCACCGGAGTACAGGAAGGGATTTTTGATTGTTGAAGGGTGGGAAAGTACGGCCCTGGTAACTGAGCTCTTCCAACCGTTTGTTAGTTTGACCTGCCCTTCGTGGAGGTGCACCGCGTCAAGGCCGTGCGTTTTAACCTTCCTCCCGGAGAGGAAGACGAGTTCGGAGACGAGGAGCGAGAAGGGATTCCCTCGGTGGTGCCGGGGAAGGCCGAGGAGGGACGCGCGGGCGACGTGGAGTCGTGCGGGGACGGCTCGCAGCAGTACCTGGCCGGGCAGAGGGAGGAGGAGGAGGAGGGGATGAAGGAGAGGGGGAGGAAGAAGAGGGACTTCCTGTGTGGGCTCTGCTGCAGTAACCCACCCGCGGTGTCCGTGTGGAACTGCGACGGGGAGCTGCTGCCTTACACAGAGATCTCGTGCAGGTGACCCGACGCTCTTTCAATCACACAGCAGTGGATTTCAGCGGACGTTTTTTAAAACGGAAAAAGACACTCTAGACCCGTATCGCTCCGCTAAAGCCCTGACCTTTGACCCCTCTGCTCACATGGCTGCTGCTCTACCCGCAGGGTTCACGGTCAGCTGGTTCATCTGTTTGCCCGGGGCATTGAAGATGAGGCAGGAACCCCTGTGTGTCGCGAGGGAAACAGAAACTGCAGAGGGAGATGTCTCCTTCACAACTGATCCACCGTGAAAGAGCTGTAATCAATTCAACATGACAAATGCTACTATTTAACTTATAAAGGTTTGAAATGTTACAAACCAGTCCAAAGTCTCACATCATTTCAATTCATGATTTTATTAGCAAACCTTTCACAACTCAACAGAAACATGTGGCGCTGCATTTGTGTTTTTAAGACGTTGACATCTCCAAATGTAAGGCAGCGGAACAACCGTCCGCACTAACCTGTGTCACACCAACACATCACTGCACATTCCTCTACGTTTATTTTTGGACATAAGGACAGCTGACACGCTACGTCTCCGTCCTCCGAGTGGAGAGGTGACATTCTCTCGCCCAAGACATACCTGGAAGTGAGAGCCAACTCCATTCACTCATTATTTCATGCAGACTGACCGGAATGTCTACAGGTAGACACACAAACTGGTTTAAAGAACGCAGTCTGAATGAATATATTCTGATCCACATTTGAATTTAGATTCACAGTGAAAGCAAGGCGGCAAAGTTTAAGTTTGCACCGAAAAGGGTCTTACCTTGGTGACGTGACCTGTTCGCTCTCTCAAACCTCTCATTCTGTCTCATATTCACAATCTACTTGTGGATCCACGCCCACCCCTACACGCTACAACACAACTCTGCCCCTATGAACTGCAGAACATACTCTTATGTGTACATCACATAATATAAAATGTAAACAGGTATTAAAAAGTGAAAAAAAGCACCAATATGAAAACATTTTAACTTAATTACAGACAAATAACACTGTACTGGTATTATGAACCGTAGGTGAAAAGACAGTACTTAATACTGTACAAATGTAATACAAAATACTGAATATTTTATTCTACCTATAGAGCACCAGTTTATAGCATTCACACCTCTTATAAATCTGCATACATTATGCCTTTGCTCTCCCTCTGGGAGATCCTCAAACAGTAGCACATTGATGGTTAGATTTGGTCAGTAACTCAAAGATAATTGAGCTTCCAATTGCATTCAGAACACAACAGGAATGCAGACGTTAAGAGAACCATCATCACAGGATAATTATGAAGAACAATCACATTTGATTTGTTAGAGAAGTTAGTTCTAGATGTAAACTGCATGTTGTTAGTTTTTAGTATAAAAAAAACCCCTAGCTAAATGTAGTCATCTATAGCCCACGGCATTTTCAGTCATCCATTCCCTCCAAGTGTTTGAGCAGAGAGGGTCTGTAGTGCCACAGGACTTTGGTTTGATTTGGATCATCAATGGTTTGGTGCTGGGAGGTGTGTGCGGTCAGACGGCGTGGGGGTCGACCCACTTGTACGTCCCTCTGTAGTGGAATCCCACCCTGCACAGCAGGTCATCAGCCTCTTTAGGCCCGCGGCTGTCAAACACAGACAGAAAGGGCATTACAGGGAGATCCGCTACAACTCGTCATTAAGCACCATCCTGCCCTTTATGGAGCGGTCAGACACTGCTGAATCAAAGGTTAGCCGGGGACGCCGTGATCTCCCATGGGGGGTGTTCAGGCCGAGCAGTATCGAAACATCACACGTAGCGTGATGATGCTTCTGTGTCTGGCACTCAAGACCTTCCTACCTCCCATACGTGTAAGGGATGGGCTGTATCTTCTCGGCCTCGATCTGGTGCAGGAGGGGTGTGAAGATTCTCCAAGCTTCCCTCAGCTCAGCACTGACGAGAACACACACACACACACACACACACACACACAGAGGAGGACACACTTCAGGACATAGATCAGAGTGGCCCTGTGCAGGACCTGGGCGGTGTGAGCTGGAAGAGAAGGACACACACCTGCTCACGAAGTGCGTCTGGTTCCCACTGAACACGTCCAGAATCAGACGCTCATAGGCGTCTGGGAGCTTCACGTCCTGTACAGGGAACACACTCAAATATAAACCCCCCGCTACACTGACTTGTTAACTGTACATCTGAGATTTTGGGGCTGAACAATACATCATTTGTTATTTGATATCGCACAATCTTTGCGATACTGATACTGCAAAAAAAGTTATGGATGGGTGCTCTAACAAATAAAAAATACATAATAATAACAAAAGTCACAGTGCCATCAAGTTTCTTTTGCCCAGATCGTGCCCCAAAAATCAAACAAACAGCCATATCAGCCGTTTAAGGGTACAAAAACCACACTCTGGTGTAAGGGGAGAGCCTCAGGACCACATTCCACCAGTAGGGGGCAGTACAATCCCAGGTCATGTGGCTCACCTTATATCTGCTGCGGTAGGTCAGGTCCAGCTCCGTCTCCTCGGGGTTGATGAAGACGCCGGGCTTCTTGCTCATCATTTTGGCGTAGATGGCCTCGTCGGGCTGCACGCGCACCACCAGCTCGTTCCTCTGGCACTGAGCGGCGAAGATGTCGCCGGGCACGTCGGTGAACTGCAGACGCACCTCCGCCTTGCGCTCGTTCAGGGCCTTCCCGCACCGCAGGACAAACGGGACGCCTGCGTGTATGGATGACGACCACGCGGAGAGGAGTACATGCAGGAAAGCACGGCTGAAATATCACAGGGTATCTGCACACTTGTAAATCTCAAATTCAATGACTTTTAAGACCTTTTTAATACCTCTCACAAGAAAAAATAATACTATTACTGGGGATGCAGGTGTGTTCCACACCGTTGACGGGGGGGGGGGGGGGGGGGGGGGTGTTGGCGAACAAAAATTGTTGACGTTGTTGAGGCCGTGTACTCCAACGCTAGAAATCTAGCACTAGGACCCTGGAGCGGTTATTTTCTGCATGGTCCTAGCGCTAGATTCGGCAAAGTTCACATCGCGCCAGAACAACTGAACAACACACACTTATAATAATTTAATGCCTCCCCTCATAAAATTCCAGACATTTTAAGACATTTTTAGGCCTTGAATATGGAAAACTAAATTTAAGACATTTTAAGACTTTTTAAGGACCCGCGGGTACCCTGTATCACTTGTTCACAAAGTATCCCAGTCCAGCCCCATCACAGACCATGGCCAGGTCTGGGAGGAGGACCTGGGTCTTCTGGGTCTTTTATTTACAGGTATATCGTGAACATAAAGGTGTGCTCACCCTCCCAACGCTCATTGTGGACGTGCAGCACTGCAGTGGCAAAGGTGGCCGTGCGGGAGCCTTCTGGGACACCGGGGTCGTCCTGGTAACCCAGCCTGGCCTGCCCCTCGCCTTCCGGATTCCCAACATACTGACCGAGCACCACATCGGTCAGAGATACTGGAGTGATGCACTTCAACACCTTCACCTACGGGCCCCGGACGGAGACAGGCAGAGTCTGGTGGTCTCCAAACATGTCTTTGTAGCAAAATGTTAAAATTGAATGAACAAATTCATAAACTAAATAAAATTACATAGAAATAAATCTTAAAGTTTGTTTAACAAAAGCAAAGTGCTATATTGGATTTTTTGGTGAACACCTTTTCATCTCTGACATCATCAGAGTTGGTGGAGGCAGGTTTCTCCATGGCAACTAAGGTGAGCATCTGTAGTAAGTGGTTTTGCATGACATCACTGGGGAAAACAGAGTGGAAAGGTCAAAACGAATACGGCACAAGCAGTGGATAATCATTTAAACATCTCAGTTTTCAAATACTAAATCGAATTATTCATGTGAATAGTTCCTCCTCATGCCAACTGCAGTCTTACCTACCAGTCAGAAGGTTAGTATGACCCAAAGTTGTAATGGTTTCTCACCGGATAATGCCAAAGCCATCGAAGTATCTGCCCCTTCCTTGGGTTCCAAACGGTTCTTTGTAAGTCAGGACTACACAGGCAACACTCTCCCTATTCCAAATAGGGCCAAAGATTCTGTTCCCAAACCTGGCAGAAACATGGAGGACAGCCATGCATGCTTGAACAAAGCCTTCAGCTAAACAAAGCTGAACACAGGTTTCCACCACAGCTCCCGTGTTATGTTAATGTCATTGTTATGATTGGTTGATCAGACTGTAATGAACCCTGATTGAATATTTATGAACTAATCAGGGACTAAACAGTCTCATGGCTCTTTATAAAAGAGCACATGCTTAAACTTTCATATATACTGTACATGGCTTTCGGGTGAAATTTCAGGATGAACCCAAAATGCACTCTAACCTTTTCCAAGTGAACTTAATGAGACCTTCTCTAAACATGTCCAGACTGACTTACAAAACAATGTTTCAGTACTTTTTGCACAACTTGCTGTTCTCTAACAAGGAGCGTAACAGGAAGAGTGACTGAAACCACTTCCCACACCTAAAACCGCTTCATTGTGAAGTGTCCCACGAAACCGGATGATGAATGCCACACAACTCCAGGCACATTTAAGGGAGGGAAATGTCATATCAGACCAATTGGACCCGTTTACCTCAGAGTACCTGCAGGAGTACCTGACCACGCTGTGTAGAGGCTCATAAATCTCTACCCCAGAACCTCAATGACCCGAGGGCCACCGTTCAAGAGGAGTGGGATGCCATGACTCAGCAGACAATACGTTGACTTGTGAACAGCGTGAGACGTCACTGTCAGCCTGAAATTGACGCTCAAGGGCACATGACAAGTTTTTGACACATTTTTTGTTGGGGTGCACCCACCACTGTTGTTTCAATAAATTGTTCGAGATGAGGAAATCACCACTGCGTGCTTCTACTTAAATGCTCTACATTCAAGATAAAATATCACTGTAACGTGAACATTTGAAGTCTCCCATGAATTTCACCCGAAAGCCGAAGGCTAAACCTTCTCACCTGAGAACCATGAGGTTTTGCACCATCTCTTCGCCCAGGTAGTGGTCTATCCGGTAGACCTGCTCCTCACCGAACAGGGAGGACAGGTGTGCCGACAGCTCCTCTGAACTCTGCAGGTCTCTACCAAAAGGTTTTTCTACAATCACTCTCGTCCAGCCCCTGCACACACACACACACACACACACACACACACACACACACACACACTTATAACCTAACCCCAGCCAACATCTCAGGCTGGATGAATAAAACTACCCCAGTCACGTTTTCTAAAGCATTTATCTCAGTGAGTGTAAGACTGTGGGTGCGTTCTGACGGACACTCACCTATCGCTCATGCAGTGCTGATGGATGTTCCTGGTGACATCCTGGTAGGCGGAGGGAGGCAGGGCCAGGTAGAAGATGTGGTTGGCAGCAGCACCATGGGTCAAAGTGTCCAGGTGGGACCGCAGCTGTGTGTAGGACTCTCCCTCAGTGTACCGGCCACCCAGGTAAGAGCACCTTCTAAAGAACACAGACAGACGCTCCATATCCCCATCATTTACCTGATATTGAACACATACACACACACACACACACACGCAGGTCAATTGAGATGTACATTTTATGCAGACACAAACAAAAAACGTAATACTTGTCATTCACATTTGTTGTGCAGTGTCTTGATGACCGTTACCTTCATGTAAGGTAAACAGGCACTGTGAAAATCATCCGCTGTCAGGATAGAATGAGCAAAGCCAATAAAGTAGGTCTCTTCTGGAAGTAATCCATCCTTAAACAGCCACCTTGGAAATGGGGATTTGGTGAATAACTGGCAACATACTATTAGACAGAAACCCAGACACTTCTCAGACACTCACCAAAGAGTAGGATAAATCTTCTTTTTGGCAAGTTCCTCCTTGAACAAAAAGAAGAATGTGATTTATATAATGTGATAAAAAATCTTGGCTTTGAGCTTTAATTGAAAGAAATCAAATACATCACATATCACATACAAAATCAGTATTTGAGTCAGTCAAAAACGGAAGAATTATTTCTGTACAAAATCTAGTGCTACTTCAATAAAGGTGAAAGGTGAGTCCGTGATGAACCAGTTAGTAAAAAATTTACATAAAGGTATCTCTATTCCTTACAAAACTCATGTATAATAATCTTGGGAATGTGTATGTCAATGTGTGGAATAACTGCATCTCTGACGCCCTTCATAAGAGGGTGAGGATGCATCGCGTGTATTACACTATAAATACCTATAAAAGAACGGACCTCCGGTCATCTACTCACCGAGACGCCCATCATGACGAATACGTGAGCGACCTGGACACATTCTTCATCGTACAGCTGCCCAAATGGGTCGGACCGAGACCGCTCGGGTGAACTCATACTCACACACAGCGAGGAAACTGAGAAGACAAACGCACTTGAAGGAAAAGGGCAACCAGCAGGCTGAATATCAACACGCGTCCTAAGAACCAACCGTAAATGGGCCGGGGGTTATTTATGGTCATTAATGATAGTAAAATAACTTCAGAAGCATTTCACTTTACTACTCATGAGTAGCTGATGATCTCCACAGCTAAAAGGAGCCCGAGAGCCGCCGGATCCACTGGGCCTACAGACGGAACACGTGCAGGAGTCTGGTAGACGTAACCGGGCTGCGGAAACTCCCTTCCGTGCACACTTGAAATGTTTTTAGGCAATAATCTAGTACGAAAAATAAGACGTTTCCGCGACAACAATTCACGAATCTAATAACTAATGTACAGATTTCCTATAATAAGTTACTCGCGCTGCTGTAGCAGCAGCTCACGTGGGCTTGTGTTGTGCTACGCAATGAGGAACACGTCATGTTATCTTTTCAGCTCATGTAAACAAGACCTTGGGAAACGAGTAACACACTGGGGAAATAACGAATACGTGAATGGACGTCCAGTGTGTAATGATACATTATCGCTTGTTTTATTGGAGACCGCCATCTATCGCCTCGAGAAGGGTAATGCTGCAGGCCGGAGCCCCGGTGGGCGTGGGTAAAGGGCGGAGCATGTGTCAATCATTTTCGAATGCAGCCAATCAGATACTAGACTTTCGTTGTCAATCAATTTTTATTAAGCCAATTATCAGCCAGAGTTAGCTGTCAATCATTTTTTACTGCAGCCAATCATCTTACCAGATCTGCCAAATGAAGGCGGAAACTGCACGGAGAAGCTCTTTAAACAGAAGTATATGCCATTCTTGCACGAAAGTAGCTGAATAAAAACATTAGAAGAGCCATGACTTTAGACATTTTTAAATCAAAGTTTAAAATACTTCTCACTTGTTATTCTGGAATGACAGTTTAATGTTTTTTTCCCTTTATTGCACGTATTGCATCATTTACATCATATATATATATATGGCGAGTGTAAATTGTTAGCGGAGGGGAGGTGTAAATGGACATAAATTAAGTATTATATCGCGATCGATCGCCAAGTATAAACGCCTCCGCCGAGCAGAGCGTTGAGTAGCGATTTCGATTGGAGGATCGTGCTCTATTTTGTATTATTAATTTTTTTGCTGATGCTGGTCCAGCGTGTCGCGTGCCACTGATTATGCCTCGGCGTGCCAACGGTGGCCCGCGTGCCATAGGTTACCGACCCCTGCTGTAGAGCCATTGAATATTAAAACCATTGTAGAAATTAAGTTCAGATGTGACCAGCAATGGAGCGCAAGTAAAAGAAAGACGCGATCACACAGTCTCATTGAAAATGTAGGAGTTAATGAATAAAGTGCACCAACGCAAAACCCGTAACATAATCCAAATAAAGTTTGAAGACCAGTATTTTTTTTATATAATCAGGCATTGCTTTTAATCGTCATAATTATGGAGAGCTAGCTAGCTATCGTATGCTCACCGTATATCTTTCGCCAAGAGAAATTCGTGAGCAGAGTTTAATTACATCTTTGCGGGAGTCATTGAGTTGGATTAACTCTGATTTGATCAACTCTGTCCGATAACTCCAACACTCCATCGTCATTTGATTATATCAAAACAATACTAGTCTTCCAACTTTATTTGGATGTTACGGGTTTTGCGTTGGTGCGCTTTATTCATTAACTCCTACATTTTCAATGAGACTGTGTGATCGCGTCCTTCTTTTACTTTACTTGCTGAGCTTAATTTCAACAATGGTTTTAATATTCAAAGGCTCTACAGCAGGGGTCGGCAACCTATGGCACGCGGGCCACTGTTGGCACGCCGAGGCATAATCAGTGGCACGCGACACGCTGGACCAGCATCAGCAAAAAATTAATAATAAAAAATAGAGCACGATCCTCCAATCGAAATCGCTCCTCAACGCTCTGCTCGGCGGAGGCGTTTATACTTGGCGATCGATCGCGATATAATACTTAATTTGTGTCCATTTACACCTCCCCTCCGCTAACAATTTACACTCGCCACATGATGTAAATTATGCAATACGTGCAATAAAGGAAAAAAAAAACATTAAACTGTCATTCCAGAATAACAAGTGAGAAGTATTTTAAACTTTGATATAAAAATGTCTAAAGTCATGGCTCTTCTAATGTTTTTATACAGCTACGTTTGTGTAAGAGCGGCATATACTTCTGTTTAAAGAGCTTCTCCGTGCAGTTTCCGCCTTCATTTGGCAGATCTGTTAAGATGATTGGCTGCAGTAAAAAATGATTGACAGCTAACTCTGGCTGATAATTGGCTTAATAAAAATTGATTGACAACGAAAGTCTAGTATCTGATTGGCTGCATTCGAAAATGATTGACACATGCTCCGCCCTTTACCCACGCCCACCGTGGCTCCGGGCTGCAGCATTACATATATGATCGCCTCTGATTGTAAAAGGGAACGAACAGTTCCCCGTGACGTAGCGGGTGACGTCACGACCATGCTTCCGGCCGCCGCGTGACAAATGGCGTTCGTATTTGATAACGAAGAAAACATCGCTCGTCCTCTTATCTTTATCAAATTCAGATTCCCTGTGATGAGGGGTGAAACCAACAAATAAGTTGTGAACATAAGGCCCATAAGCATGCACGTGACAGTCAGTAAACATCCATGAGTTGGAAAATGAGCATTAGCTAGCTACTTGATCAACTCATCTTGTTGACTGAAACAACAGCTTTGGTGTCTTGCCCCACATAAAAAAAAAATAGCCAACACCATTTAAAAAATAGCATTTAATTTTATCAAATTACCATCAATCAAAAAAACTGATT